>NC_090373.1:68917483-69114741 GCF_036365525.1 Heterodontus francisci
TAAAGGTTGGTGGAGTCGTGGACAGTGATGATGATTGTCAGAGGATACAGCAGGATATAGATCGGTTGGAGACTAGGGCGGAGAAATGGCAGATGGAGTTTAATCCGGACAAATGTGAGGTAATGCATTTTGGAAGGTCTAATGCAGGTGGGAAGTATACAGTAAATGGCAGAACCCTCAGGAGTATTGACAGGCAGAGAGATCTGGGCATACAGGTCCACAGGTCACTGAAAGTGGCAACGCAGGTGGATAAGGTAGTCAAGAAGGCATACGGCATGCTTGCCCTCATCGGTCGAGGCATAGAGTATAAAAATAGGCAAGTCGTGCTGCAGCTGTACAGAACTTTAGTTAGGCCACACTTAGAATATTGTGCGCAATTCTGGTCGCCACACTACCAGAAGGACGTGGAGGCTTTGGAGAGGGTACAGAAGAGGTTTGCCAGGATGTTGCCTGGTCTGGAGAGCTTTAGCTATGAGGAGAGGTTGGATAAACTTGGATTGTTTTCACTGGAACGATGGAGGTGGAGGGGCGACATGATAAAGGTTTACAAAATTATAAGCGGCATGGACAGAGTGGATAGTCAGAAGCTTTTTCCCAGGGTGGAAGAGTTAGTTACTAGGGGACATAGGTTTAAGGTGAGAGGGGCAAAGTTTAGAGGGGATGTGCGAGGCAAGTTAGTTACACAGAGGGTAGTGAGTGCCTGGAACTTGTTGCCGGGGGAGGTGGTGGAAGCAGGTACCATAGAGACGTTTAAGAGGCATCTTGACAAATACATGAATAGGATGGGAATAGAGGGATGCGGACCCCGGAAGTGCAGAAGGTTTTAGTTTAGGCAGGCATCAAGATCGGCGCAGGCTTGGAGGGCCGAATGGCCTGTTCCTGTGCTGTACTGTTGTTTGTTCTTTGTTCAAATAAAGCGGGATGGGGCAAGAGATAACAACGGAGAAGGTGTGGATTGGACAAGGCCACAGAATAGCTGACCAGAAGGTCATGGAGAAAAGGCAAACAATATGTTAATGGTGTGTTGAAAGACAAAGCATTAGTACAGATAGGGTGTTAATGGACTAAAAATTGAACAGCAGCAAGTACAAACATGAAAAAAACAGTGGGTAAGCAAACTGAACAAACTATGAAATAAAATAAACATACAAAAAAAATTATTAAAAATGTAAAAAAGAAAAAAATAACTAAAAATGAAAATAAAATGGGGGGGGGCCGTCATGCTCTGTCTTAAGTGATTTTTAAG
The DNA here is from genome assembly GCF_036365525.1 of Heterodontus francisci. NCBI lineage: Eukaryota > Metazoa > Chordata > Chondrichthyes > Heterodontiformes > Heterodontidae > Heterodontus > Heterodontus francisci. The sequence goes on from NC_090373.1 coordinate 68,918,730, forward strand.
TCACTTAAGTAGCCAGTTAAAGGCCACGTCCCACCTTCACGGACATTTTACCCGCGTCAGGAGAACCTGCTGCCGTCTGGGGAGACCACCCACTAAAACCAGGCAAAGCCTGCTGACCTGCAGGCCCTCTGATTGGGCCGGCAGCTCTTGGGGGTCAGGCTACCGATTTTAATTGGCCGCCGCCGGCAATATGTTGCCCTGTGTCCCGCCGCAGGCCAAGCGGGGTCGCCTCCCACTATCTGCCACAGCAGGGGGACATCCCCGTTAATGGCAAAATTCAGCCTCTTATGGCACATTGTAGACTGTTTTACCCAATATCTTCATTTTATAGCATTTACATACAATTCTATTTCACTTCACTTAATTGTACTAACCTCACTTTTTTTGCATGCTTTCTTTGTTCTTTGCATGTCTTCCTTCAAAGTAGAAAGTAATTGTTTTTCCTCTTCTGTAATTTTCGGTAACTGATCCTGAGCTGCTTTAAATTTTAATTCTGCAGAATTCATCTTGGCCTATAGAAGAAAGGAAAATGCTCGTGACCTCTTTAATCATTTAAGAAAATGTATATAATGTACTTCAAATGTAGAAAATTGATTATGACCAAGCATAGCAGCTGTCACGGACATCCCTCCAAAAATAACTAACAAATGCAAATTAGTCAAAAACAGGAAATTTTCACTTCATATAGGCAATTAAATTAATAGCACATTGGGAAAATAGAAAGTAATAGGCATGATAATGAACAAAACATGCAAAATATAAACTCACCCGCCATTCCTCTACTTCTTGGTTATATTTGATACTGTGCCTTTGTTCTCTTTTGAGATCATCTTTCATTGACTGCAACTCCTTTTCAATTTCAATGACCTTAACAGTACAAAATGAATAAGCTTACTTCCTTTTCTAGTTAACGTGTCTAATTCAATTTCACAGGACGTATTTCTATATAGCACAGAACCTTCACGCTCCATGTTCAAGATTCTCAAAAATCAAGGCTCACAATGTGTAAATAAGAACATAAGAAATAGAAGTAGGAGTAGGCCATTCAGCCCACGAGCCTGCTCCGCCATTCAATAAGATCATGTCTGATCTGATACTGGCCTTAACTCCATTTTCCTGCCTGCTCCCCGATAACCCTCGACTCCCTTGTTGATCAAAAATCTGTCTAACTCAGCCTTGAATATATTCAATGACCCAGCCTCCACTGTTCTCTGGGATAGAGAATTCCAAAGATTAACGACCCTCTGAGAAGTAATTCCTCCTCATCTCTATCTTAAATGAGACCCCTTAATTTGAAACTGTACCCCCTAGTTCTAGATTCCCCCACAAGGGGAAACATCCTCTCAGCATCTACCCTGTCAAGCTCCCTCAGAATCTTACATGTTTCAATAAGATCATCTCCCAATCTTCTAAACTCCAATGAATATAGACCCAACCTGCCCAACCCTTCCTCATAAGACAAACCCCTCATCCCAGGAATCAGCTTAGTGAACCTTCTCTGAACTGCTTCCAATGCAAGTATGTCCCTCCTTAAATAAGGTGACCAAAATTGCACACAATACGCTAGGTGCAGTCTCACAACTGCCCTGTACAGGTGCAGCAAGACTTCCCTACTTTTATACTCCATCCCTCTTGCAATAAAGGCCAACATTTCATTTGCCTTCTTAATTACTTGTTGTACCTGCATGATGACATTTTGTGATTCATGTACAAGGACACCCAGGTCCCTCTGTACCACAGCATTCTGCAGTCTCTCTCTATTTAAATAAAATTGTGTTTTTCTATTCTTCCTGCCAAAGTGGACAACCTCACATTTTCCCATATTATACTGCACCCGCCAAATTTTTGCGCACTCACTTAACCTATCTATATCCCTTTGCAGACTCTTTGTATCCTCCTCGCAACTTGCTTTCCTACCTATCTTTGTATCGTTCGCAAATTTGGCTACAATACACTCAGTCCCTTCATGCAAGTCATTAACATAGATCATAAATACTTGAGGTTCCAGTACTGATCCCTGTGGCACTCTACTAACTGCAGTTTGCCGACCTGAAAATGCCCCATTTATCCTGACTTTCTGTTTACTGTTAGTTAGCCAGTCCTCTATACATGCTAATATATTACCCCCAACACCATGAGCCATCTTGTGTAGTAACCTTTAATTGGCACCTTAGCGAGTGCCTTTTGGAAATCCAAATACACTCCATCTACTGGTTCCCCTTTCTCCACCCTGCTTGTTACATCCTCAAAGAACTCGAATAAATTTGTCAATCACAATTTCCCTTTCACAAAGCCATGTTGACTCTGCCTGATTGCATTGTGATTTTCTAGATGTCCTGCTACTACCTCTGTCATAATGGATTCTAGCATTTTCCCAACGACACACGTTAGGCTAACTGGCCTATAGTTTCCTGCTTTCTGTTTCCCTCCTTTCTTGAGCAGAGGTGTTACATTTGCGGTTTTCCAATCTGCTGGGACCTTGCCAGAATCTAGAGAATTTTGGAAGATTACGACCAATGCGTCCACTATCTCTGAAGCCACTCCCTTTAAGACCCTCAGATGCAGGCCAAGGGACTTGTCAGCCTTTAATCCCATTAGGTTTCCTCGTACTTTTTTCCTTAGTAATTGTGGTTATTTAAAGTTCCTCCCTCCCTTTTGCCTCCTGATTTTCTACTATTTTTGGGATGCTTTTTGTGTCTTCTACTGTTAAGATAGATACAAAATACTTGTTCAAAGCCTCTGCCATTTCCTCATTTCCCATTATTCATTCCCTAGTCTCACCCTCTAAGGGACCAATGCTCAATTTAGTTACCCTTTTCCTTTTTCTATATTTGTAGAAGCGTTTACTGTCTGTTTTATATTCCTTGCTACTTTTCCCTCATACTCCAATTTCACCCTCTATCTTTTTATCATTGTTACAAACAGGTGAGCAAGGTTTCTAGGGGTCTTTTACTGTCTTCGCCTGGTCTTATTGTAACAGGGTTTGATTTTTAAACACACAGGGCTGGATTTTACCATAGGCGGACGGGAATTCGCCACCAACGTAAAAGTCAGTGGTGAACTCACTTCCACCTAGCCTGGGGATCTGTCCCGAATTTTACAGGTCCCCGGGCCTTAATTGTCCCGAGGCGGGACTTCCACCTGCTTGAGGGAGGAAGTCCTACCTCAGTGAGTTGCCGGCCAATCAGTGGGCCGGCAGCTTAGTCCCTGCAGCGCCACCGGGAGCGGTGACTACCGCTGGGACAGTAGCATAGCCGACGCATGGAGCCAAGTGGGAAGATAAGTTGGGCATGCCTCACCAGTGAGATTGGTCGTGCCCCGGTGAGGCTAGAGTGATCGTTTGGGGGGGAGGGGGGTGGCTTGGGTCCCGGGGATGGGTTGGGTGGTGGTTGGGGGGGGCCCTCAATTGGGCACTTTGTGCCCAACTGCCATGGCCCCCCACCACCCCCGGCACACAGAAAGGCCAGCAGCTATCGCTGAGCGGCCTTGCACGTCCCCAGCACACCCGCTTGCCACAGGTAAAATACCCTTGGAGGTGGGCGAGGGCTCTTGAGTGGCTACTTCAGGGCCTTGATTGATTGGCCTTGGGCGGGCGGACGGGGCCATTTCCCCGTCCCCACCCCCCACCCGACCACCTTAAAGTTGACTGGAGGCAGAAGTGGGGTGGGTAGGCCTCCCGGAGCCTCCCGCTCAATTTTACACTGCACCTATCCTCCCCCACGCCACCATTCGACCCACTGGTGTGGTGTAAAATTCAGCCCACTGTGTTTTGAGCTTGTCCTTTTTGTGAATCCTTGCTCACAGCTTTCCAATTATAAGGCAAAGAAATGAGCACACCAGGTTTTCTTTAGGTTTAAAGAAGAAAAATGAAATTTATTAAACCTTAAGCTTAAACTCTAATACGGTTAACACCTACGTATATATGAGGTGCCCATGCTAGCATCAACACCCGATACACATGCACATAGGGACAGAAAAGAAAAAGAAAAAGTAGAGGTTTGAGGCAATATCAGAAGAGTTTCTTGTTTACTGTGCTTCAAGCTCACTGTAGTCCTTTTGTACGTACTCTTGCTTTTCATTGGGGCCCAGTATTCTTCTTAAACCTTGTTCGCTGTAGGAGACTTTTCTCTCTTTGAGTTCATGTGTCTTCAATGGTTTCTGAAGCTGGTGAAAGGGAGATGAGAGCAGACAGGAGAGGAGGTCTTTTCCAGTCCAGGAGCTAACAGCCTTCTGAATTTCAAACACTCTGTGGCAAGTTCAAAATTCAAACAATTCTAACAGTCATGTCACTAAACTGGTCCGACCACGTCTGTCTGTGTATTCAGCCATTTTAGCAGTTAACCTGGAATGCTAGCCTTTCCACCTTCAACGTCTGGCAATCAAAATTCCATTGTGGATTAAATTGGAGCAGGGAATAGCTCCTTTGTCCTTTGAAGTACTTGTCTGTTAATATGCTAATGTCTGCCTCTAGCCAAAGTTTCCAATTGTTTTTTAAAGCAAATTCTTTCTTCACCAAAAATAGTTTAAAATCAATGTTCATGTGGCGAAATTAATTTTCCTCATTCTTGGCAGGTGGGGGGGCTTGCCTGACACCTCCACACACAGGAATGAAATGTGATTTGAAGAAGAAATAGCGCATTTCATTACAGGTTTTGAGAGAAATATAAGGTACAGAAAGAAAATCCATGCATTTCTCTCATTCATTCACCAATCTTAAAGCTGATTAAAAGTGGCCTTATCCAGGTGCCAGGGCTGCTTTAATTTTCCCTTTCTTTCTCAGGAGAGTTGTGGGTGGGTCTATCCTGAATTCTCTGAGTCATGCAAAGAAATTTGACTTCAGAGGATGGGTAGTTCCCTTTTCCTCTTCCCCTTGTTCTCTGGAACACTCCTACTTGCAGGTATGTGTGCAGACTTGACTGCACGCTCCTGTGGCACTTCGACTAGGTGAGGCATCACCCTCACAGATACTGTGCCCCCTAGAGGTCGATCTTTTTCTCTGCAGGTTCCTGTAAATGCTGTTAGCAACTCTGGTGGGGTGCTTCTAGAGTCTGCATTTACACAGAAAGATGTGGGGTCTAACGTTTCACATTTTTCGGAGTTGGTTGACTGGACAGTAGGGGTTTTCATCTGGGATTTTCGCCAGATTTCCTTTAACGTGCCCGATTGGTCACTTTTCCCCCTTCTCTTTCTAAACTTTTGCCAGCCGTGTGCCTGTCTATCCCCTTTTGTTCTCGGTGGGGATCCCTTACAGTTCACCAGCCCTGTGCTGAAGGGTCCTCCTAACACCGGTACAGGACTTAGGGGTCAGTTTTCACTACAGGTTGGGGTTTTCCCTCAACCTGGCACATGTGGCAACTCCTGCAGTACTCCACCACATCTTTGTGGAGTTTTGGCCAGTCAAACTGCTGTCTTATACGGGCTTTGCTCTTTCGTATATCGGCACGTACAGCCACTGTAGTCCCTCGGGCCCAGTATCTCCCCAGTACCTCTGTGGCACTACTGTTCACTCTTTGCCCTCAGGCCTGTGAGGAGGACTTCATTTCCTCATCAGTACCTCATTCTTTAAATAGTAGCAATCAGGGACTCTCTCTGCTTCACTTTCAGACTGGGCAGTCTGTGCTAACTCTCGCAATACGGGGTTGGCTCATTGAACCTCACCTAGGGAAAATCCATTTAATTCATTCCCTGAGTCTTCTAACTTTCCAAAGAAAGTCTCAGACAGGCAGACCTCATGTACATTTGCCTGCAGTACCAATGCAGTCTTCTCCGAGGGTGCTGGTTGATCATGGCCTGACCCACTACACATTCAGTGACTCGGCAGGGGACCCATCTTGCGCTACTGCCCTGTCTCTCTGACCTCCTGTGGTCTTTCTTTCACTACTTGGGGGACTACCATCTTCAACCCCGCCAGACCATTACGTCGGAGGAGGTCAACCCCGTCCAGAGGCAAACTAGGGACAATCCCTATGGTCACAGGTCCCGAAACTAGGTCGCACTCCAGGTGCACCTGGTGTACAGGTACAGGCACACACTGCCCTCCAATACCATTCACCACCATTGTGGTGTTCATTGCACTCTCTGGGGGAAAGGTCAGGCCTTTTCCCAGTAAAAAAGATCTAGTAGCCCGTGTCCCTGAGTATCACTATGGGCTTGCTTGTCCCACTTGAGGGATATGGGGTTACTTTCCCTTCAGACAGGAAACCCTGATAACCTTCAGGAACCCTATTAACTTTTCCTGCACTGGCCATAGTAAGCTCCTTGGGTTGCACTCTTATTGCAGTTAAAACCACAGCTTGTTCTGTGTTTTCCATCAGGGTCCTGTCTTCATTGAGTGGGTGTGCCCTGATAAACCCTACCATTTTCCCATTTCATTTCCAGCAGTCAGCTCTTAAATGCCCTGCTTTATGACAATGGAAGCACACAGGTCTTCGGGTCTCACTCTTGCTCACAGCACCTTCCTTTTTGACTAGAGGAGGGCCCCCTGTGTCTCCTGCTTTCCTTTCTCTCCCAGGACTCCCAGGGCTTCTATCACCTTCCTACCCTTTGTCCTTTTCGGATTTCTGGGGGTGATCATGAAAGGTTCTCCCCTGGGAAATCGACTTTTAAATTAAAGCAAACTCATCAGCCATAACGGCCGCTTGTCGGGCTCCCTGAACCCGCTGCTCTTCTACATGGGTCTTTATTGAGAATGGGAGAGAGTTTTTAAATTCCCCTAATAGGATTACTTCCCTTACAGTCTCATAGATGAGCTGTATTTTTAAAGCCCTCAGCCACTGGTCAAAAGCCAGCTGCTTACTTCTTTCAAACTCCAGGTAAGTTTGATTAGCTTGCTTTTTGAGGGTTCTGAACTTATAGCAATAGGCTTTGGGTACTAATTCATATACCCCGAGGCTCGCTTTTTTGGTCAGTTCATAATTTGATGACCTCTCATCTGGCAACAAGGAATAAACCTCATGAGCTTTTCCAGTTGGCTTGCTTTGCAGTAAAAGAGACCAGGTCTCAGCTGGCCATTTTAGCTGCCTTGCCAGTTTCTCAAACAACACAAAGAATGCTACCACATCTTCCTCATTGAATTTTGCAATTAATTGAACGAGTTTGAGCAATTTTGCTCCTCCATATTGGCCATGCTTTCACTGGGGTTACTCTGTTGCTCCCTAGTCACCTCAAGCCGCCTCAACTCTCTTCGCATTCTTTCCGGAATACTCTTTTTCTCTCTCTCTCTTGTTCCTTCTCCTGTCTTTCATTTTCTTCACATTCCTTTTGCAAGGCTGCCTCTTTCTCCCTCTCCTGCCTCTCTTTTTTTCTCTTCCTTCTAATTCAAGGTTCCTCTGTTCCAATTGTAACTTTGCTAACAATACCCTGTCGGATTCTGCTCCTAACCCGGTTTCTACTTCAGATTCAAGGGAAAAATGGTGGGACTCTAGTCTTAGGAGGTCAGACTTCCTAGCCTTGCCATGTACAGTGATCCCACATTTCTCAGCCATTTTTCTCAATTCAAAGTTACTTCATCCTGGCTTGGAGAGCAACTAGCTTCTGTTGCAGGCTGTGTCGCACACAGCCACAAGAAAACCTGTATTGAAATTTGCTCTTTCTGATTGGAAAAAATTTGGCTTCCCACTTCCAATTTCACTCGTTTATCTGTGGGTAAAATTCTGGACGCTAGCACCCAAATTTCTGTTATGGCCAGGTGAGAAAGGTGTCTAGGGGTCTTTTACTGTCTTCGTCTGGTCTTATTCTAACAGGGTTTGATTTTTAAACACACAGTGTTTTGAGTTCCCCCTTTTTGTGAATCCTTTTTCACAGCTTTCCAATTATACGGCAAAGAAATGAGCACACCAGGTTTTCTTTAGGTTTAAAGAAGAAAAGTGAAATTTATTAAACCTTAAACTTAAACTCTAATATGGTTAACACCTACGGATATATGACGCGCCCACGCTAGCATGCACAAGTAATACACACATTCAAGTAGGGACAGAAAAGAGCAGAAGGAAAATAAAATGGAGGGGTTTGAGGTAATATCAGAAGAGTTTCTTGCTTACTGTGCTTTGGGCTCACTGTAGTCCTTTTGTAACTAGTCTTGCTTTTCGTTGGGACCCAGTATTCTTCTTAAACCTTATTCACTGTAGGATACTTTTCTCTCTTAGGGTTCATGTGTATTCAATGGTAGTCTTTGCTCAAGTCATTTTAAACAGACTCCAGAAGCTGGCTGAGCGTGTCTACCCTGAGGCACAGCGCGGCTTTCAAGCAGAGAGATCCACCATTGACATGCTGTTCTCCCTTTGCCAGTTACAAGAGAAATGCCGCGAACAGATGCCCCTCTATGTTGCTTTCATAGATCTCACCAAAGCCTTTGACCTCATCAGCAGACGTGGGCACTCCAGACTACTAGCAAAGATCGGATGTCTGCCAAAGCTACTAAGTATCATCACCTCATGACAATATGAAATGCACAATTCAGCATAGCAGCGCCTCAACAGACCCCTTTCCTATCCTGAGTGGCGTGTAACAGGGCTGTGTTCTCGCACCTACACTGTTTGGAATCTTCTTCTCACTGCTGCTCTCACATGCGTTCAAGTCTTCAGAAGAAGGAATTTTCCTCCACACAAGATCAGGTGGCAGGTTGTTCAACCTTGCCCGTCTTAGAGCGAAGACCGAAGTACGGAAAGTCCTCACCAGGGAACTCCTTTTGCTGACAATGCTGCATTAACATCCCACACAGAAGAGTGTCTGCAGAGACTCATCGACAGGATTGCAGCTGCCTGCAACAAATTTGGCCTCACCATCAGCCTCCAGAAAATGAATATCATGGGACAGGACGTCAGAAATGCTCCATCCATCAATATCGGCGACCACGCTCTGGAAGTGGTTCAAGAGTTCACCTACCTAGGCTCAATTATCACCAGTAGCCTGTGTCTCGATGCAGAAATCAACAAGCGCATGGGAAAGGCGTCCGCTGCTATGTCTAGACTGGCCAAGAGGGTGTGGGAAAATGGCGCACTGACACGGAACACCAAAGTCCAAGTGTTTCAAGCCTGTGTCCTCAGTACCTTGCTCTACGGCAGCGAGGCCTGGACAACTTACGTCAACCAAGAGCGACGTCTCAACTCATTCCATCTTCGCTGCCTCCGGAGAATCCTTGGCATCAGGTGGCAGGACCGTATCTCCAACGCAGATGTCTTCGAGGCGGCCAACCTCCCCAGCGGCACTTGAGATGACTTGGCCATGTGAGCCACATGGAAGATGACAGCATCCCCAAGGACGCATTGTACAGTGAGCTCGTCACTGGTATCAGACACTCTGGCCATCCATGTCTCCGCTTTAAAGACGTCTGAAAATGCGACATGAAGTCCTGTGACACTGACCACAAGTCGTGGGAGTCAGTTGCCAGTGATCACCAGAGCTGGCGGACAGCTATACAGGCGGGGCTAAAGTGTGGCGAGTTGAAGAGACTTAGCAGTTGCCAAGAAAAAAGACAGAAGCGCAAGAAGAGACCCAACTGTGTAACAACCCCAGACAACCAATTTTGTATGCAGCACCTGTGGAAGAGTCTGTCACTCTAGAATTGGCCTTTATAGCCACTTCAGGCACTGCTTCACAAACCACTGACCACCTCCAGGTGCTTACCCATTGTCTCTCGAGACAAGGAGGCCGAAGAAGAAGAATGGTTTCTGAAACTGGTGAGTGCGAGATGAAAGCAGACAGGAGAGACGTCTTTTCTAATCCAGGAGCTAACAGCCTTCTGAGTTTCAAACACTCTGTGGCAAGTTCAAAATTCAAACAACTCCAAGAGTTAGCCAGTCATGTCACTAAACTGGTCCGATCACATCTGTTTGGGTATTCGGCCATCTTAGCAGTTAACACTAGCCTTTCCACCTTCAACATCTTGTAATCAAAAGTCCATAGTGGATTAAATTGGAGCAGGGAATAGCTCCTTTGTCCTTTGAAGTACTTGTCTGTTGATATGCTAATGTCTGCCTCCAGCCAAAGTCTCCAATTGTTTTTTTAAAGCAAGTTCTTTCTTCAACAATAGTTTAAAATAAATGTTCATGTGACGAAATTAATTTTCTTCAATTGTGGCAGGTGGGGTGCTTGCCTGACATCATCCTTTGCTGATTTCTCAAATTATCCCAATCTTCTGGCCTACCACTGATCTTTACAGCATTGTACACCTTTTCTTTCAATTTAATACTACCCTTAACTTCCTTAGTTATCCATGGATGGTGCAGTCTTCTGGTGGAGTCTTTCCGCTTCAATGGAATATACCTTTGTAGAATAGATAAGGGTGTGCTCATTTGCAGAGATCTTAATGGGTAAATTTTATGACCTGGCATTATTTGGGTGAGGTGTTATGAGCACCTGTTGGTCCTTTAGTGAACTGATTGTGCCTGATCTTTCCGTGGTAAGCTACATTTACACAGTATGGCCAAGCTTTCTATCCCATTTGTGAATATGAAGTTAAGGGATGTAGGGGGGGGGGGGGGGGGGTGGGGGGGGCGCAGGGCAGGGCAGGAAATTTCACACAAACAGCTCTTAAATTCTGCATACAAAGTGGAAGAGAGGGGATGCAGATACTAAACCAGTAATGGTCTTGACTCCTAGGGGCCAATTTTAAACTGAGCTGCCTACTAGGAAACTGACAGGATGGGTGGAACGCTGATTTTAAAATGTTGAACAATCCAGAGGCCTAGGCTAATACCCAGGGGACATGGGTTCAAATCCCATTACAGCAGCTGGTGGAATAAATTTAATTACTAAAAATTCTGGAATTGAAAGCTAGTCTGCGTAATAATGCCATGAAACTATCGATTGTCGTAAAAACTCATCTGGTTCACTAATGTCTTTTAGGGAAGGAAATCTGCCATTCTTACCTGCTACATGTGACCTACATGTGACTCCAGACACACAGCAATGTGAGAGACTCTTAACTTATATTTTATTCATTCATGGGTTGGGGGCATCATTGGCTAGGCCAGCATTTATTGCCCATTCCTAATTGCCCTGGAGAAGGTGGTGGTGAGTTGCCTTCTTGAACCGCTGCAGTCCATGTGAGGTAGGTCCACCCACAGTGCTGTTAGGAAGGGAGTTCCAGGATTTTGACCCAGCGACAGTGAAGGAATGGTGATATAGTTCCAAGTCAGGATGGTGTGTAGCTTGGAGGGGAACTTGTAGGTGGTGGTGTTCCCATGCATTTGTTGCCCTAGTCCTTCAAATTGGTAGAGGTCGCAGGTTTGGAAGGTGCTGTCTAAGGAGCCTCGGTGCGTTGCTGCAGTGCATCTTGTAGATGGTACACACTGCTGCCACTGTGATGGAGCGAGTGAATGTTTGTGGATGGGGTGTCAATCAAGCGGGCTGCTTTGTCCTGGATGGTGTCGAGCTTCTTAAGTGTTGTTGGAGCTGCACCCATCCAGGCAAGTGGAGAGTATTCCATCATATTCCTCACTTGTGCCTTGTAGATGGTAGACAGGCTTTGGGGAGTCAGGAGATGAGTTACTCGCCGCAGGATTCCTAGGCTCTGACCTGCTCTTGTAGCCACGGTATTTCTAAGGCTACTCCAGTTCAGTTTCTGGTCAATGGTAGCCCCTAGGATGTTGATAGTAGGGGATTCAGCGATGATAATGCCATTGAATGTCAAGGGGAGATGGTTAGATTCTCTCTTGTTGGAGATGGTCATTGCCTGGCACTTGTGTGGTGCAAATATTACTTGCCACTTATCAGCTCAAGCCTGGATATTGTCCAGGTCTTGCTGCATTTCTACATGGACTGCTTCAGTATCCGAGGAATCGCGAATGGTGCTGAACATTGTGCAATCATCAGCGAACATCCGCACTTCTGACCTTGTGATTGAAGGAAGCAGCTGAAGATGGTTGGGCCTAGGACACTACCCTGAGGAACTCCTGCAGTGATGTCCTGGAGCTCAGATGATTGACCTCCAACAAACACAACCATCTACCTTTGTGCTAGGTATGACTCCAACCAGCAGAGAGTTTTCCCCCTGATTCCCATTGACTCCAGTTTTGCTATTGCTCCTTGATGCCATACTCGGTCAAATGCTGCCTTGATGTCAAGGGCTGTCACTCTCACCTCACCTCGAGTTCAGCTCTTTTGTCCATGTTTGAACCAAGGCAGTAATGAGTTCAGGAGCTGAGTTTAGTTTAGTTTAGAGATACAGCACTGAAACAGGCCCTTCGGCCCACCGAGTCTGTGCTGACCATCAACCACCCATTTATACTAATCCTACACTAATCCCATATTCCTACCACATCCGCACCTGTCCCTATATTTCCCTACCACCTACCTGTACTAGGGGCAATTTATAATGGCCAATTAACCTATCAACCTGCAAGTCTTTGGCATGTGGGAGGAAACCGGAGAACCCGGAGGAAACCCACGCAGACACAGGGAGAACTTGCAAACTCCACACAGGTAGTACCCAGAATTGAACCCGGGTCGCTGGAGCTGTGAGGCTGCAGTGCTAACCACTGCGCCACTGTGCTGCCCTGAGTGGCCCTGGTGGAACCCAAACTGAGCCTCACTGAGCAGGTTATTGCTAAGCAAGTGCTACTTGATGGCACTGTTGATGACACCTTCCATCACTTTACTGATGATTGAGAGTAGACTGATGGGGCGGTAATTGGCCAGGTTGGATTTGTCCTGCTTTGTGTATACAGGACATACCTGGGCAATTTTCCACATTGCTGGGTAGATGCCAGTGTTGTAGCTGTACTGGAACAGCTTGGCTAGGGGCGCGGCAAGTTATGAAGCACGGGTCTTCAGTACTATTGCTGGAATATTGTCAGGGCCCATAGCCTTTGCAGTATCCAGTGCCCTCTGAAATGGCCCAGCAAGCCACTCAGTTGTCAAGGGCAATTAGGGATGGGTAACAAATGCTGGCCTTGCCAGCGACGCCCACATCCTATGAGAGAATAAAAAAGAATGCTGGCTCCAAGATGCCTCCAAACCAAAACTTGCACTGCAAGATACTGGGTGTGGTAATTGTGTAATTGTGGACCTGTGTGCACCTATGTGGCAGTAATTGAGAACAGAGACATTGACATATAAGCAGAATAACTTTCCTCAAAATTTCCTTCCCCTTTTAACATTTTATCACCTTTTAATGTTATTTATACAAGAAAAATGAATGATTTGCAACCATATAAATTCTGATCATATGAGACATTTTTAAAGAATTACAAAAAACATTTCAAATGGTTTACCATTGCCCAGACCATCTGCTTCTTAAGCTGTTCTAGTTGTTCCTGTGCTTCATTCAGTGCTTCAAAGTTTTTAAAGTTAATTTCTTTCTCCTTCATTTTCTCCTTTAGCTCTTTTAGGTTCTTTGGAAAAAATGCATCATATTGTTACTAGTTTGCAGTTTAGTTCACATACTTTTTGATCATCAGTTTAACTTTGCTGCACAGCAGCATAATGCAGAGAGCTGTAGTAATAAAAGCCCTTTATTATATGAACTGGATACTGCAATCCTGCACACGCCACCACATGTGCTATTTCTTTGTAGCTGATACTTCAAATGTCCAAATTAAGAGTTTTAACAAATTAAAAAAATGAAGAAAAATAAGAAGTTTTCACATTAACATGATTAAATTTACCCATTGAATTTTCTTTTTATACTTTTTTTTAAGTGATAACTTGAAGGCCTAAGTTTCCACAGACCTATCTTGGACTTGACATTTTTCACAGCTGTGTCTGAGCTAAATTTGGAAGTCAAAGCTAATTTCCCATGATGCATTCGTGGGGCGGGGAAGCAACAGCAACTTTGAGTTGCATTTTTTATGTCAACATTTAACAGTGGATAACTCTATAATGAAATAATCCTATTTATAAATATCAACATATCTTTCACCATCAATGTTTTTCATCAGCCAATCGATTTATTCAAAATGCTTTTGAAAAGAGTGTTTGAACACAGGAGTGCTATTGTCAATCCAGTGGCCAAATCACAGTAGCAAGGGTTTCACTGCGAACCCTTGACAATAGTATGGTACCAAAGATTGTCCTGATGAGAGTGGTCTTTGACACTGAGAAAGAAAGAAACATTTAGTGAAGCATTGCTGTCCAATCAAATTTATACTCCATAATGCCTGTCTGTGCTCATTATCATGGTGTAATAGAGCCAACCCTAAAGCTGTAGTGTTATACTTGACTGGTTCATGTAGACTGCATTTGAAATTGAGTTGTATACACTTGTGCTTCTACTTACTTCACCCTGTTGTTCAATCTTCTCCTTTGTCATTGTTTTTGTTTCCATTATTTGGGAATAATCTCTGCGCATCTGTTCCAGTTGAGTAGCTTTCATGAAGAACTTTTAAAAAAAAAATATATATATATATATTAAAAAGAGCAAACATTCCTGCTTAGATACTGTAACTTTGTTTTAGGACAACATTAAGAGATGACATTATTCCACTGGCTAAATAAATCTAGTTCTTTTAGGATTAACATCTAATAGCATCAATAAACGGGAGGATATTGAGAGGGGTAGAAGAGGTGAGAGACCCTGGAGTGCATGTCCACAGGTCCCTGAAGGTGGCAGGACAGGTAGAGAGTGGTGAAGAAGGCATATGGAATGCTTTCCTTTATTGGCTGAGGTATAGAATACAAAAGCAGGGATGTGATGCTGGAACTGTATAAAACACTAGTTCGGCCACAGCTGGAGTATTGCGTACAGTTCTAGTCACATTACAGGAAGGACATAATTGCTCTAGAGAGAGTACAGAGGATATTTACAAGAATTTTGCCAGGGCTTGAAAGTTGCAGCTATGAAGAAAGATTGGATCAGCTAGGTTTGTTTTCCTTAGAACACAGGAGGCTGAAGGGTAACTTAATAGAGGTGTACAAAATTATGAGGGCCTCGATAAAGTAGACAGGAAGGAACTGCTTTCCCTAGCGGAGAGATCAATTACCAGGGGGCACAGATTTAAGGTGATTGGTAGAAGGATTAGAGGGGACATGAGGAAAAACTTTTTGACCCAGAGGGTGGTGGGTGTCTGGAATTCACTGCCAGGATTGGTGGTGGAAGTAGAAACCCTCAATTCTTTCAAAAGGTACCTGGACATGCACCTGAAGTGCTGTAAACAGAAAGGCTATGGACCAGGTGCTGGAAGGTGAGATTAGATTGGGCAGCTAGTTTTTTCAGCTGACACGGACATGTTGGGCTGAATGACCTCCTTCTGTGCCATAATTTTTCTGTGGTTCTATTGGGTACCGTGAAACCATAAAGCTCACATTATCAGCAATTCTGATTACAACTTCACAGTACTTGAACAAATTAAAATCATTCAACATTAGTTAGCTCATCTCAATGAGGGAGTTGCAGCAGTACTGACCTCATCATCTCCAGTTAAAGGAAAGGTAATGAGGGATCTAGTTCCCAGATACTTTCCAGCAACCCCTGCTGCAAATGTGTGGGCATGTACATAAGATGAGAATAGTATCCTGATCAGCTTGGATTTTCTCCCTTTCTTTCTCCTTTATTGCTTCCTCAATGTGGCCAAACAGCCTGCTAACTCTCACATTTGAATGAGGTCTACTTAGGTAAGATACTGAAGAATGACTTAAGCCTGTGGAACAGTCTCCCTTCAAGGAGCTAATCCCTTCAGGAGAAGAGAAGGGTTTGGCAAATTGGCAAAAAAAAGGAAATTGCTGTTCCATAGCTATAAGTATACTTGCATTACATACAACAATAACAGCATATAGAAAACTACTCTCAATGTCTTGTGGTACAGATCATGTGTACAAAACAAAAGTTCTTTCAGTTCTCAACAGGTGATATATTTAATACATTTCCCTTTGCATCGCCCAATACATTTAATATATCTGGCTATGTTTGTTTGTAAACTAATATAACATTTTCCACGAAAGCATGTCAACAAAAAATTCTTTTCAGTTCATGATGAATTAATAAGTAGCTCTTCTCAAAATAGAGCAGAAACAAATACCATTATATCATTTTCACTGCAGGGAGCATAACAGACACTACTAGGTTAAACACACTGGGCTGGATTTTACATCGGACGGACGGGAGCTGGCCACCGACGTACAAGTGGGTGGTGAACTCGCTTCCTCCTAAACTGGGGATCCGTCCCGCACTTTACGGGTCCCCCGGGCTTTAATTGTTCCGAGGGGGGACTTCCACCCGCTTGAGGGAGGAAGTCCCACCTCATTGAGCTGCCATCCAATCATCAGGCCGGCAGATCTTAGTGCCAGCAGCGCCACTGGGAGGTGGCCACTGTTGGGACTGCAGCCCAACCGGGGACATGGAGCCAGGTCTGCAGGTAAGTTTGGGTTGCCTCGCTTGTGGAATTGATTGGGCCCCGGCGAGGCAAGGGTGGTCGTTTGGGGGGGAAGGGGGCATCTTGGGTCCTGGGAGTGGTTGGGGACGTGTGGGCTGAGAGGCCACCAGGTTTCACTGGGTGGCCTTTCACACCTTCAGAATGCCCGCTTGCCATGGGTAAAATCCCCGTGGAGGCGGACAAAGGCCCTCAAGTGTCCACTTAAGTGCCTTGATTGGCCTGGGGTTGGCGGCCCTCTTTTCACCAACCCCCCCCCCCCCCACCCCACCCCAATGCCACAAGTAAAGTGGGGCGAGAGCGGGTAGGGAAGGCCTCCCGGAGCCCACCGCTCAATTTCACGCCACCCCTCCCCACCCCCCCATCACCATCCGGCTCGCTGGGGTGGCATAAAATTCCAGCCACTGTTACAGTCATGAGTATAAGATTAGATAACACAGATTGGGTGGAATTTTTAAAAAAGGTTTGCGTTTTCACATAACATATTACCATATACAACACAGCTTACCTTATATTTATCTGCTCCACTTTTGGATGATAATAAAAGTTTACTCATTTCTTGATTTAAAATGGACACTGGGTTATCCACCTGTGTAGCAATAAAACTGCCTCAGTAAATAATATCTACACCACCAATTTGGACACTATAATGCAATTACAAAGAACTTTACTTTTGCATAATTTAATTCTTCACAATATTTTATTACAGAAAATGAGGAATCATTGTGAAGTTACATGTAACTACCACCTTTATTACCTTTCATCTCATCCAGGAGGATTCTACTACAGTTATGAGGCACTTATTTTAAGTCTCAATTTACATACATTAACATAAAAAACTCTACTTTCAATGCAACTGCTTCAGAAGTTTGAATATCTGCAATTTAGTGGCATTAGATAGATGCTGAATTCAATGTTCTTTATCAATCTAAATAACCCATAAGAAACAGTAATAAAGTTTCCTGGAAGGTTATGAAATTCTTTTCCAGATAGCTTTGTCAAATATAACTCTGTCCTTAACATGCAGCAGCTCAAATGCAGTATTGACAACCCACTGCTGAACCAGACTACTGGATCATGCATTAGGCCACATGAAAACTCCAACTTCTTGCTACTAATCTAGAATAATTTGTCCACCTACTTCTGCAGGTCACCAACCATCAGAACCAGAAAAGATTTTCCAACTGTTCTCGGTACTTAATTCACCCTGTTATTCTACCACCTAATGTGAAAAACACCCTGCTCCTCCCTCTGAGCTTTCTGCACTTCGCAAATTTTGTGTGAACTGTAAGATTGCACGTTGTGCTCATTTATCCTTTACAATGTTTTTTTTTACACTAAGCATTCTCTTCAGTTCAGCATCACCAGTCACTCCCATAAGCATATCACTTATAACCCAGGATATACCCATTATGCACCACATTATGAGCATATCCTGGGATGACAAAATCAAAAATGTGGCAGGCCTCTCAAAGGCAGAGCTCCCAAGCGTTTTGGCACTATTCAGAGGCTGTTTCAGTGGATCGGACACATCTGCAGGATGGAAGACGGTCGTATACCCAAGGACCTTCTGTATGGTGAGGTAGTTGGAGTCAGACAACTGGGGGGGCGCCAAAGCTCCACTTCAAGGATGCTTGCAAGCATGACATAAAGGCCCTAAATATCAACTATCGCACCTGGGAGTCACTAGCTGGCAAAACAGGAAAATGACGGCACGTCCTGTGGACTGACGTGCACTACCATGACGACCAGCTGCTACAGCAGCTTGGCAACAAGTGCCAACGCGGAAAACAACAACTCTCAGCATCAATTGGCAGCTTCATGTGCAGCACTTGTGGCAGAAACTGCCTCTCAAGGAGCGACCTTCACGGTCGTCAGCAAAGGTGCACCAAGAGAAGACACCCCACCTCAATGGATTGTTTGATGTGTGTCCATCATCTTTCGTAGATTGAAGGATGCTAACAACAGAGTGCATCTTTTGCCACCCAGAATGTAGATAGACAATAATATTATTGAGGGATCATAACAAAGAACCTTTCACTGCTACCAAGTACTCGAATAACCATAGGTTGGCACATGAATTTCCCTCTCTTTAATGATGGCAAATTTAAAATGGTCTTTACTAAAATGATGCTTGGGTTCAAACCAATAAATGACTTATATAGATAATATGATTGAACAATACACAGTTCTCACAGTATGAATATATCTTGCACTCCTGTCTTTATAAGAACAGAAAATGGAACTCACTTTCTCTCTAAACTAGAGGTCTAAAAAAGAAGGCCATTAACACCAGTTTCACCCTTCAGGGCCAAGCTGGCTCAAGCTTTCGAATGCAAACAGCTTTTGGCTGTTCAATTCAAAATTCACATGCATAATTCCCCTGTGTAAACTGCTAACTGAAGTCTATGAAATACAATCTCTGGTCATGAAGTTGTTAATCACAGAGACCTCAAGCTAATTAGGAATCTGCCTCTTTCTTAAAAGGCTTCAAAAATAGCTGTCAATCATAGTCATTACCCACTGGCTGGTTGGTCTTACCTTTGTTGTGAGACCAGGAGGCTATTAGGAAGCTCAAGGAACAGTACCTCATGTTTCAATTAGGCACTTTACAGTGTTCTGGACCCAATACTGAGTTCAACAATTTCAGATTATAACCTCTGACCACACTTATTTTGGATAGCAGCTATTGGTGATGATTCTGTTCTTCCCATTTACACAACAACTTATATTAATATAACACCTTTAACAGAATAAGTCATCCCAAGGTGCTTCGCAGGAGTGTTATAAAGCAAAGTTTGACATCGTATCACTTAAGGAGATGTTAGGGCAGATGGCCAAAAGCTTGGTCGAAGAGGCAGGTTTTAAGAAGCATCTTAAAGAAAGAGAGGTACAGGTGGAGATTTAGGGAGGGAATTCCTGAGCTTAAGGCCCAGCAACCAACAGTGGAGCAATTAAAATCGATGATGCTCAAGAGACCAGAATTAGATAAGCATAGTGGAGCTGGAGGAGGTTACAAAGGTAGGAATGGAGAGATTTAAAAACAAGGATAGGATTTTTAAAATCAAGGTGTTGCTTGACTGGGAGCCAATGTACTTCAACGAGCACAAGAACAATGGGTGAACGGGATTTGGTGTGAGTAAAATATGAGCAGCAGAGTTTTAGCTTACAAAGGGTAGAATGTGGGAGGCTAGGCAAGAGAGCATTGGAATTGTCAAGTATCGAGGTAACAAAGGCATGGATGAGGGTTTCAGCAGCAGATGAACTGACAGAGACAAAGCTGGTTACAGAGTTGGAAATAGCAAGCCTTAGTAATGGCATGGTTATATGGTTGGATGTTATCTTGGGGTCAAATACAACACCAAGGTTATGAAAAATCTGGCTTAATCTCAAACAATTGCCAGGGAGAGGGATGGAGTCAGTAGCTGGGAAATGGGTTTGGAGAAGGGACAGAAAACAACAACTTCTGTTTTCCCAATATTTAATTGAATGAAATTTCTATTCATCCAGTACTGGATGTCAGATTAGCAATAGTGGAGGAATTGAGAGAGGTGGTGGTGAGGTAAAGCTGGGTGTCGTCAGCATATTTGTGAAAACTAATTCTGTGCTTTCGGATGGTGTTGCCAAGGGGCAGCATGTAGTTAAGAAATAGGAGGGGACTGAGGATAGATTCTTGGGGGACACCAGAGGTAACGGTGCGGGAGCAGGAAGAGAAGCCATTGCGAGTGATATTCTGGCTAAAATTAGATCGATAAAGAAACAGGTAGAGCAGTCCCAACCAACTGATGACAGTGGAGAGGTGTTGGAAGAGGATGGTTTGATCAACTGTGTCAAAGGCTGCAGACACGCAAGAAGGATGAGAAGGGAAAGTTTACCTTTGTCGCAGTTGTATAGACTATCATTTGTGACTTTGATAAGAGCTGTTTTGGTACATTGGCAGGGGCAGAAACCTAATTGGAGGGATTCAACATGGAGTTCCAGAAAAATGGGAACTGATTAGGGAGGCAAAACATGTTCAAGGACTTGGAGAGGAAAGGGAAGTTTGAGATGGGGTGGTAGTTTGCGAGAACAAGGGAATCAAGAGTTTTTTTTGAAGCGAGGAGCGATGACAGCAGATTTAAAAGAGAGAGGGATAACACCTGAACAGACAGCCATTAATACAATCAGCTAACATGGGGACCAGGAAGGGTAATTGGGTGGTCAGATGTTTAGTGGGAATAGTTTTGTAAAATATTACAAGGCTTAAATAGTGTTATATTAAGAATGGAATTATTTACTTATTTGTATTAGTTACATAAATTAAAACCTTCAAAACTTTTCTCCCCTATTAATTATTACAGTCTTGAAACAAAAAAATAACCACAAGCCTGAATCGTGACAATCCACCGTTCAGTGTGTCTGCTGATGTTTAATGACGGTGCTGTTTAACAAAATAATCAGCTGCTTATAGAACACATTATGGCACTTCTGTCATTTAGATTCAAAAAGAAACATTCCACCTTTGTTCAGGTTTGAGTGATTTTGTTTAATGTCAAAAGAAAGTTTGGAATTAAAATGCTCAAATTTTAGGCAATACCTCTAATATCTGGAAGGTTCTTTTTATTAAAAAAAAGTTAAGTTGTTGAATTTTTACTTCACTGTGAACAGGAGGTGGGTCTCATGGACAAGATGAGATCAGAGAGGACGTGAGCAGAGATAGGAGAGGAACAAGAGAAAGCTGCAAGTTCAGAACTAGGGCAGGAGGAACATTAGAGCAAGTTTGGTCCGGTGAGCTTGTGGATCAGAGAGTCACAGCACAGACAGCTGGTCTCAATCTTAATGACAAAACAGGCCATGAGCTCCTCGCACTTATTATTGGAGGCGAGAGTGGAGGAGACAGAAGAGAGGGGTTTAAGAAGATGGTTTGCAGTAGAGAAAATAACACCTCCTCTAGACCAATCTTTTGCTTTTTAACTTGTCCCAACATTACCATCTCCTTTTATCTTGCACTATCATCCCTTTTGTCATTTAATCTCTCCTGCCTTCCATCCTATTACATAGCTTCTCTTTTGTTTTTCACTCCCCTCCCCCCTTAAAACTTAACATCTGTTACATCTCTAACTTCTTGCAGTTCTAATGAAAGATCATCAAGCTGAAATGGTAACTCTGTTTCTCTCTCCACAGATGCTGACAGACCTGCTGAGAATTTCCACCCTTCTGCGCTTTTATTTCAGATTTCCAGTCTCCAATGAATTTTGCTTTTGCTCCTTCATTCCATGCTGTGTGAATTGAATAGAATGACAGCATACATAGTCAGGGGTCACAGGAGTCATCTCTATCAAAGCCAAAAGACGTTTGAAATTGTAAATAATTGGTGTGTGTCCAAACAAATTTACAACCAGACGAAAATCTAATGAACAAACAGACTAGCTCAGGTCAATGACTTTCTGTTAAAAATTACTGTGCAAAGCCATAGGAATTCAACCTTTACATGCTGAATTCAGCATTACAAGAATACGTGTTACGAAGTTCAACAAGGGCAAAAATCAATTCAGCCACAGGCACCTATCATGTTTTGCTACTGTGGTACTTTATGAAGGTATGCATAGGCAGAGTATGTTGAACTTAAAGGCACTGCTCATTTCGGAGTTGCAAAGACTGAGAATACGGAGAGCGATGGAATTACTGCATTGCTAAGATAATTTTTAGGCAGTAAAAAACATATTCTATCCAGCAACTATTAAGCTTGCCAAGATAATACAGGTAAAGCAGAAAACCTTTTATTAAGAGAAAAAAATGGGTGCGTTATGGCAACAATTGTTCAGTTGAGAAAAGGTACATAAGGGTTGGAACTAACACCCAGTTAATTTGGGACTGGGCTGGCATTAACTTAATTAAAACTACCAGGAAGGAAGATAGCAATTGGTACTTGTTTGAGGAGTTATGTCAAGATAGTGAGAAGTACTGAATGGGGTTTGGGCTGGAACTGTTCTGAATTTACATAAATGATCTACATTTAGAAATTCAGGGCAATGTGGTAAAATTTGCTGATGACTCTAAATTGGGAGGTGCAATGGAATCAAAGGATCTAGCTCACAGCGAGTTGAACAAAATATGTATGTGGACACAACAATAGCAGATGAAAATTATGGCAGGTAAGTATGAAGTACAGTGCATAATCAAGTAAAGTAAGTTATAAGTGTACTCCATAAATTATATTGAAATAGCTAAACAGAAAGCTGAAAGAGACCTTGGACTATTAGTAGACTCAATGTTCAACATGTCCAACCAGTACAGAGCAACGATCAATGATGGAATATTGAACTGTATATTCAAAATATTGCTTAGGATGGTGCTGGAAGGTTAAATTTAGATGGGCCGAATAGCCCTCCTCACCTGTAACAACCATACAATTTTATGGCACCTTTGGGACAAGGTCCTCCGACTTCTTAAAAATGTAATTAGACAATCCCAGCAGCAATTCACATTATCTGGCTACACTTAATTACACAGGATTCTTAGTGATCTCAAGACAGCTTTTACTGCTATATCTAGAATACAGAATACAGAACTTGTTCAAACAACCAGAATAGTAGATTACACTCATGCTTTTGTGGAATCCACCCCTTTGATATTACAGGGTAGGTTTTGTTTCATTGATATATATTTAAAAAATTGACCAAAGCTCTCACAGATTTTTGAAATCATAAATCCCACCTATTTTCCAGCTACCAAACCTTCCCAAATGTGTGGGTTAAGAGAACACAAACCAGCAATTAAGAACATTGCAGAAACAGAAAATAGAACATCACAAGCAGCTTTAGTATTATTTCTTCACCAATAGAGTCCCATTAGAGTAACCCACTCCCAAAAAATAATGACAAGTAGGTAATCAAGAGAAAATTGGTAGAACTTTACATATGCATTCAGTTCTTGACGTCAATTGTTATATCTTCCATATTAGGCCAAATGTGTATCTGTCTGGAATTAAATTGAAATCTAACAATGGATTGATACCTTGAAATTCTAATTATATGTGGAAATGTCAGCATAAGGTGGCAAGACTGAAACATGCTCTGATACCAGTCTGGCTTCCTGAAAACCAGGAGCACTCACAGATTTGTCTTGCCAGAGGATAAGTTGGTCACTTGCAAAGCAATGTCACTTCCTAAGAACAATGAGAGGTCCTTCTGCCTGGAATATACTCATGTTAGCGGGATGCATAAATATGTACCTATTCAATTGACTATGTTCTTGAAGAGGCTACTAACAGGTTCAGCAAATACATCATTCTCATTGTATGAATTATACCTGCAGCCTTTCACCGTATAATGAAAAATTGTTTTTGGCATTGTTACGACCAGGTGAGAAAGGGGTCTAGGGTTCCTTCTCAGCCTTCATCTGGTCTTATTGTAACAGGGTTTAATTTTAAACACACTGTGTTTTTAGCTCCCCCTTGGTGAATCCTTGTTCACCACTTTCCAATTATAAGGCAAAGAAACCAGCACAAACAGGTTTTCTTAGGTTTAATGAAAGAAAAATTGAAATTTATTGAATTTAAACTCTAATTCAGTTAACGCCTACGGATACACGACACGCCCACGCTAGCATGCTTACGCTATACACTCATGCAGATAGAGACAGAACAGAGCAGAAGTAGTAAAGTGGAAAAGTTTGAGGCAATCTCTGAAGAGGGTTTTTGTTACGGATCTTCGAACTCACTGTAGAGTCCTTGATTGTAGGTAGATCTTGCTTTTCATTGGGGCCTGGTGTTGTTCTTAAACCTTGTTCACTGTAGGAGACTTTTCTCTCTTGGGGTTCATGTGTCTTCAGTGGATTTGGAGTTCCGTGAGAAAGAGAGAGGTTGTGGCGAGCCAGCCAGCCAGGGGAGGTATTTTCAGTCCAGGAGCAAACAGACACTCTGAGTTTGTACAATTCAGAAAAACCCAGGTTGCCAAGTAGGTTAGTCATGTGACTAGCTGGTCTGACCACGTCTGTTTGTGAATTCTTTTGCCTTAGCTGTTGCCTGGAATGTCTCTTCTTACACACAATACCTGGTGCTCAAAGTCCATTGTGGGATAAATTGGGCAGGGAATAATCCCTTTGTCCTTCCAAGCACTGGCTGTTGGTATGCAAAAATGTTTTTCCAGCCAAAGGTTTGGTGATTTTTTAACAAGTCCTTTCTTCACTTCAGCAACAGTTTGAAATTTAATGTCCATATGGCAAAATTAATATGCCTCATTCTTAGCAGGTGAGGATCTAGGATGATGGCATTGCCATACAAACACATAATATGTTCATTTCAAATTCTTCTTTCTGCTGTTTTACAATAACAAGGTTGAAACATCCATTAAAATAGCACAGAGGAGAATTTGACATGAGCTCATTCATACCATGAAATCGCTGATAGCACATTGCAAACTTGTTTTCATTTAGGCAAAGGTCATGAATTCAAAAACAAACATACCTCTATATTGAATTGGTCTAAGATCGCGTTGAGTTCTACTTTCTTTGTGGAAATAATACGCCCTAGAAAAAAATTATGGCTCTTAAATGATGAAAGGAATTTGCACAGCAAGCATATAAAACTTCCATTGAAGATCTGTATTGTATGAATTGATTTTTTCTAAGGCAAATGTGGGTCTCAACTTTTTCTTTCATTTAGTTGACTGATGCGTTATGTACTGGTGTAATACAGAGCATAATGCTCCTGCATCACTTCATACTACATTTTCGGCAACATTTGCACTAAATTTCATATTGTGACATTTGTTGCAACACATAAAGGCAATACAAGTATTTTGATATATTAGTGTATAACACACTACCGTAAAGTTGTTTATTCCCCTCTATTCCATCACTGGACTAGAAGTAGCACATAATTTAATGATAAAACATTATCAGAGTGTCACCAGGGTTTACAGTTATGAAGTGACTTGATAAGTTATGTTTTTTCTCACTGGAGCTGAGAAGATTAAGCGATGGCCAGACTGAAGCCTTCAATATTATGCTGCATTATGATAAACTAAATAGTGATGGATTTTTCTTTTGGTTAGCAAGATGGTAATAAGAGGGAACAAATTTAACATAATGGCAGAATGAATTTAATGGAAGGTTATAAAAATGTCTTTACACAGAGGGCATTTAGAATGTGGAACTTGCTTATCACAAACTGTAGTTAAAAAAAAAAAGAGTCCTTTTTTGAAAAGAAAATTCATTGCTTTAAAAAAGTGAAGATTAAGGGTAGTGAGCAGGAGAGTGGGGTTAGATAAATGGGTCATGTGGTGAAAAAGACCAGTTCAGGCTCGATGAGCCAAATGATCACCTACTTTCCACTCTGGCCGGTGTCCGCAGATGACTGATTCCCTCTTTGCCCTATCTTATGGCAGAAGTATTGTATTTGTAAAGGGAATTAGAACAAATTGAGAAAAAATTCCTGTTATATCCAAAATGTCAATGCAATTTGCATAAAAACTTGATTGCTCTATATATTGTAAAATAATAAAATAACTACACTTCTCCCAAACCACACACATAGCTGTTGCTCGTTTTTTGAAAAAAAAGGTAGTTTTGCATTTACCTGATTTATTCTTTAATCTGTACTGTCTGGTTCCCTGTGCTGAAATATGTTGTTCCACTTTGATGGCTTCCCCATATAATTCAGGTTTAAATGCATCAAGTCCTTGGTTTCTCAAGGTTATTGAAATGCATGCAGAACTGCAAATACAGAATGTTAAGATTTAGTTTTAATAATCATCCATTCTCTCAAAAACTTAATTATAACCTTTTTTCTTCTCTATTACAATCATATTAGGACTTCCATGACCACTCAGTTAAACTAAACTGGGCTCTGTAGAGCCTGTATTGTGGGCACTTCAAGGCCTCTTAAACAATGGCAGCCATAATACACATGCACACTTCTAATCAGAAGCATGCTGGATGCCATCTTTGTACAGGGGATAGTGCACGTATCTTTCATATTGTCACGGAATGAGGTGATGATACTTAGTAGCTTTGGTGGACATCCAATCTTCGCTAGTAGTCTGAAGAGACCACGTCTGCTGACGAGGTCAAAGGCTTTGGTGAGATCTATGAAAGCAACGTAGAGGGGCATCTGTTGTTCGCTGCATTTCTCCTGTAGCTGGCGAAGGGAGAACAGCATGTCAATAGTGGATTTCTCTGCTCAAAAGCCACACTGTGTCTCAGGGTAGACACGCTCAGCCAGCTTCTGGAGCCTGTTTAAAACGACTCGAGCGAAGACTTTCCCCACTATGCTGAGCAGCGAGATTCCACCGTAGTTGTTGCAGTCACCGCGGTCACCCTTGTTCTTATAGAGGGCGATGATATTGGCATCACGCATGTCCTGTGGTACTGCTCCCTCGTCCCAGCACAGGCAAAGCAGTTCATGGAGTGCTGAGAGTATAGCAGGCTTGGCACTCTTGATTATTTCAGGGGTAATGCCGTCCTTCCCAGGGGCTTTTCCACTGGCTAGAGAATTAATGGCATCACTGAGTTCCGATTTTGTTGGCTGTTCGTCCAGCTCATCCATGACTGGCATAGACTGGGCTGCATTCAGGGCGGTATCAGTGACAAGATTTCCCCTGGAGTACAGTTCTAGGTAGTGCAGTCCATCTGCTTGCATTGGTCAGTGATCGGGTCCCTTGATTTAGGCTTGAGGGGTGGGCGACCTTCCTGATGGTTGGCCCAAAAGCTCTCTTAATGCCATCATACTTTCCTCTGATGTTTCCGGTGTCGGAGGTCAGCGGAATATGACTGCATTGGTGTTGCCAGTAGTCATTTGCACAGCGCCTGGCTGTTCTTTGTGCAGCGCTTCTGGCTACTTTAAGTGCTATGGACGTTAACTCGCTGGGGGCTTTCTTATAGTTCAACAGTGCAATGCGCTTAGCGGCTATGACAGGTTCCAGTGGCGTGAAACAGGACTGTATTCTCGCACCTACACTGTTTAGGATCTTCTTCTCACTGCTGCTCTCACATCCGTTCAAATCTTCAGAAGAAGGAATTTTCCTCCACACAAGATCAGATGGCAGGTTGTTCAACCTTTCTCATCTAAGAGCGAAGACCAAAGTACAGTAGGTCCTCATCAGGGAACTCCTTTTGCTGCCGATGCTGCATTAACATCCCACACAGAAGAGTGTCTGCAGAGACTCATTGACAGGATTGCAGCTGCCTGCAAAGAATTTGGCCTAACCATCAGCTTCAAGAAAACAAACATTATGGGACAGGACGTCAGAAATGCTCCATCCATCAATATCGGCGACTATGCTCTGGAAGTGGTTCAAGAGTTCACCTACCTAGGCTCAACTATCACCAGTAACCTGTCTTTCGATGCAGAAATCAACAAGTGCATGGGAAAGGCGTCCACTGCTATGTCCAGACTGGCCAAGAGGGTGTGGGAAAATGGCGCACTGACACGGAACACAAAAGTCCAAGTGTTTCAAGCCTGTGTCCTCAGTACCTTGCTCTACGGCAGCGAGGCCTGAATAACGTATGCCAGCCAAGAGCGACGTCTCAATTCATTCCATCTTCGCTGCCTCCGGAGAATCCTTGGCATCAGATGGCAGGATCGTATCTCCAACACAGAAGTCCTCGAGGCGGCCAACATCCCCAGCATATACACCCTATTGAGCCAGCGGCACTTGAGATGGCTTGGCCATGTGAGCCACACGGAAGATGGCAGGAACCCCAAGGACACATTGTGCAGCGAGCTCGTCACTGGTATCCAACCCACCGGCCGTCCATGTCTCCGCTTTGAAGACGTCTGCAAATGTGACATGAAGTCCTGTGACATTGATCACAAGTCATGGGAGTTGCCAGTAATCGCCAGAGCTGGCGGGCAGCCATAAAGGCAGGGCTAAAGAGTGGCAAGTCGAAGAGACTTAGCTGTTGGCAGGAAAAAAGACAGAAGCGCAAGGGGTGAGCCAACTGTGTAACAGCCCCGACGACCAATTTTATCTGCAGGAAGAGTCTGTCACTCTAGAATTGGCCTTTATAGTCACTCCAGGTGCTGCTTCACAAACCACTGACTACCTCCAGGTGCTTCCCCATTGTCTCTCGAGACAAGGAGGTCAAAGAAGAAAAAAAAGTGCACGTATACTTAGTGATCGCTGCCAGCATGCACAGCAAGCAGATCATGACAATCAGCATGAAACACTGATTTGATGCCAGCATTGCCATTTTGCTGCTCTATGCTCCATCTGCAGCCCTCTCAACATCCCACAGCTGAACATGATATCAAATGGCATGAAGGACCATCCCCCCGCAACCACCACCATCAGTGCTATTTAAAGAGATCAACTAGAGTCATAGGGTTGAGTTTTACGTCCCCCAAAGAGTGGGAAGGTGGCGGAGAAGGGGTAAAATGGAGCGGAAGGCTCAGGGAGCCCTTCCCGATCTGCTCCCACCTCCGCCGCCACTTTATGCAGGGCAGTGGCAACGTAAAATGGCCCGCCCACCCCAGGTCATTCAAGGCCCTTAAGTAGCCACTTAGGGGCCTCTGCCCGCCATCATGAGGATTTTACCCATGGAAAATGGATGTCCCAGGCCCGAGAAAAGCTGCCTGACAGAAGCAGATGGCTCTTCGACAGCCTGGGGGGTGCCCTCATGATCGGGCCCGATGGAGGGTCGCCCCCACTTCCCCCAATCCCCAATATGCGCCCCCCCCCCAATTAAAGCCTGGCTCGGGGATAAAATTAAAACCCAACCCGGGCCCGACCCGACAACAACCAACCCAAACCTGACCCGGGCCAGAGTCCTTTAATTTTTTCAAATGCCCAATCTGACACAAAAGTATCAAACATACTATTGAAACAGAAAAAAATCATAGATTAGAAAGAAAACAATACAAAACAAACAGTTCAGTCCAGCCCGACCCGAGCCCGAATGCTGGGCACAGAATATAGACTCGACCCACACCCGACACACGTAGTCAGGTTTGGTGGGTTCAGGTCGGGTAGCCAGGTTTTACCCCCGTCCCCCCAGTCACACACCCTTGCCTCGCCGAGGCCCAACTGATCACCCCAGCAAGGCAACAAAAGCCTACCTTGGTTCCGAGGCTCCCCAACATCATCTTCTGTAGGCTGGTGGCACTGCTGGGACAGAGAGCTGCCGGCCCGCTGATTGGCCGGCAGCTCCATTAGGCAGGACTTCCTGCCTCAAGCGGGTGGAAGTCCCGCCTCAGAACAATTAAAGGCCGGGGTACTGCAAAATTCGGGTCGGCTCCCCAAGCCAGACAGAAGCAGGTTCGCCGTACACCAAGGGTAAAATCCTGGTCATAGAGTCATTTACAGCATAGGAGGAGGACACTCGGCCCATTAAGTCCATGCCGGCTCTACACAGACCACTCCAGACAGTCCCACTCCCTGCTCGATCCCCGTAGCCCTTTAAGTTTATTCCTTCAAGTGCCCATTCAATTTCCTTTTGAAATCATTGGTTGCCTCTGTTTCCACCACTCTCATGGGCAGTGAGTTCCAGATCATTACCACTCACTGTGAAAAAAGTTCTTCCTCACATTCCCCCTGCATCGTTTGCCCAAAACCTTCAATGTGTGGCCCCTAGTACTTGCACTATCAGTTAATGAGAACAGTTTTTCCTTGTCTAACTTACTTAATTAAGCCTGTCATAATCTTATACACCTCTATCAAATCTCCCCTTAAGCTCCTTTGCTCCAGGAAGAACAACCCCAGCTTTTCCAGCCTAACCTTATAACTAAAATTCCCCATCCCTGGAACCATTCTGGTAAATCTCCTCTGCACCCTCTCAAGGACCCTCACATTTTTCCTAAAGTACGGTGACCAGAATTGGCCGCAGTACTCCAGTTGGGGCCTAACCAGAGCTTTATAAAGGTTCAGCATAACTTCCCTGCATTTGTACTTTATGCCTCTATTAATGAAGCTTACAATCCCAATTGCTTTGCTAACCACTCTCTCAATATGTTCTGCCACCTTCAAAGATCAATGCACATGTACCCCCAGGACCCTCTATTCCTGCACATTCTTTAGAAATGTGCTGTTAAGTATATATTGCCTCACCCTATCCTTTCTGCCAAAATGCATCACCTCACACATCTCTGTAATAAATTCCATCTTCCACTTGTCTGCCTATTCTGCTAGCCTATCTATGTGCTGTTGCAGGCAGTTCATATCATGCTCACCATTTACAACTCTTCCAAGTTTGGTGTCATTGACAAAGTTTGAAATTCTACTCTGTATTCCAAGAACCAAGTCACTTACATATAGCAAAAAAAAAAGCAGTGGTCCCAGCACTGACCCTCGGGGAACACCACTGTCTACCATCCTCCAGTCTGAAAAACAACCATTTACTAAAACTCACTGTTTTCTGTCCTCAAGCCAATTTTTTTTATCCAATTAGACACCGATCCTCCTATTCCATGAGCTTCAAGTTGTTAGCCAGCCTTTTATGTGGTACTTTGTTGAACACTTTCTTAATATCAACATCCACCGCATTCCCTTCATCAACCTTCTCTGTTACTTCATTAAAAAATTCCAACCAGATTAGTCAAGTATGAACTGCCTTTTACAAATCTGTACTGGCTATTCTTAATTAACTCAAACCTCTCCAAGTGCCTGTTGATATTTTCCCTGAATATTGTTTCTAAAACCTGTCCCACCACTGATGTTAAACTAACAGGCCTGTAAGTCTGATGAAGGGTCACTGACCTGAAACGTTAACTCTGCTTCTCTCTCCACAGATGCTGCCAGACCTGTTGAGTATTTCCAGCATTTCTTGTTTTTATTTACGATTTCCAGCATCTGCAGTATTTTACTTTTATTATATTACTGTAGTTGCTAGGACTGTCTTTGCACCCAGTCTTGAATAAGGGTGTCACATTTGCCATTCCCTAATCCTCTGGCATCTCCCCCATATCCAAGGAAGATTGGAAGATTATGGCAAGCCCTTCCACTATCTCCAGCCCCACTTCCTTTAGTAACCCGAGATGCAAGCCATCCGGACCAGGTCATTTATCTATCATAAGCATAGCCAGTCTTTCCAGTACCACCTCACTCTCAATTTTTACCCTATCCATTTCCTCTACTTTCTCCGCTTCCACTAATATTTTATCAGATTCCTCTTCCTTAGTAAACACCAATACAAAGTACGCATTATGGATATGAGCCTTGCCCTGCACCTCTAAGCATATATTACCCTTTTTGTCCCTAATTACCCCTTCGCAACCTCTTACTACTCGCTTACTATTACATGCTGGTAGAAGATTTATGGGTTCCCTTTTACGTTGACTGCCATTCTATTCTCATATTTCCTCTTTGCCAGTCTTATTATCCTCTTCACCTCCCCTCTCAACTTATTGTATTTAGTCTGGTTCTCACTTGAATAATTCCCCGGACATGCATCATACATCCTCTTTTTTTGTTTCATCATATTCTGTATCTCCCTCATCATCCAAGGAGTCCTGTTTTGGTTCCCCTACCTTTCACCCTTGCTGGAATGTAGCTAGCTTGAAGCATCTCTTTCTTAAAGATAACCCACTGCCCCATTACAGTTTTGCCTGACAGTCTTTGGTTCCATTTCACCCTGACTAAATCTCTTCACATCACATTGAAATTAGCCCTCTTGCAATCTAGTCATTCTACCTTATATAGTTCCTTGCTTTTCTGCATTACTAGTCTAAACCTTATGATACGATGATCTTTCTTATCCAAGTGCACCCCACAGACACCTGGTCCACTAAGTCTGCCTCATTTCCCAGCACCAGATCCAGCAATGTCTCCCTTCTAGTTGGGCCATGAACTTACTGATCAAGAAAGTTCTCCTGAACACAATCCAGAAATTCCTGCCCCTCCTTTCCCTTTACTCTAAAAGTATCCCGATTGATACTTGGGTAATTGAAGTCCCCCAATATCACCACTCTATAGTTTGTGCGTATCTCTATGATTTCCCTGCAGATTTGCTCCTTATGTCCAGGTGAGAAAGAAGTCTGGGGTTCCCTCTCAGCCTCCACCTGGTCTTGCGGTAATAGGGTTTAATTTTAAACACACTGTGTTTTTAGCTCCCCCTTGGTGAATCTCTGCTCACCGCTTTCCAATTATAAGGCAAAGAAACCAGTGCACACACAGGTTTTTTAGGCTTAAAGAAGATTGAAATTTATTAAACTTAAACTCTAATTTGGTTAATGCCTATGGATACATGATGCACCAACACTAGCATGCAGATAGGGACAGAAAGAGAAGAAAAATAAAGTAGAAAAGTTTGAGGCAATATCTGAAGAGTTGTTGTTACGGTTCTTTGAGCTCATTGTACAGTCCTTGATTGTAGGTAGATCTGTTGGGGCCCAGTATTCTTCTTAAACCTTGCTCATATTCGGTGGCTTTTCTCTCTTGGGTTTCTTGTGTCTTCGGTGGGTTTTTGGAGTTCCGTGAAAAAGAGATGGGAGCAGACAGACAAGCAGGAGAGGCTGTGGCGAGCCAACCAGGAGAGTTCTTCTCAGTCCAGGAGCAAAAATCTTTCTGCCAGTTCAAACATTGGCCGGAATCTTACTGTGGGTGGATGGCAGCTGGCCTCCGACGTAAACGTCGGTGGCGAACCCGCTTCCGCCTCACCTGGGGATCCGTTCCGTATTTTACAGGTCGCCAGGCTTTAATTGTTCTGAGGTTGGACTTCCACCCGCTTGAGGGAGGACGTCCTGCCTCATTGAGCTGCCGGTTAATCTCAGTCCCAGCAGCGCCACTGGGAGCAGTGGCCACTGCTGCGACTACAGCCCAGCATCCGGAAAAGATGTCGGGGAGCTGGGAGGAAAGGTAAGTATTGGTTGCCTCGCCGGGGATAATCGGTCAGGTCCCAGCGAGGCAAGGGTGGTCGGTTGGGAGGAAGGGGAGCGTGCTGGGTCTTGGGGGTGGTTGGGGTAGCGGGGGCAGCCCTCCTGCCCGATGAGCAGGGCTCCCTCCCACCCCGAGGCGATCGGAGACCACCTGTTTTTCCCAGGCGGCTTTTCCCGGTGCCAGGACGCCCACTTGCCACGTGTAGAATCCATATGGAGACAGGTGAAGACCCTTACGAGGCTGTTAAGTGGCCATTTAAGTGCCTTGATTGGCCTGGGGCGGGCGGGCCTTTTTTCCCGCTCCACCCTATGTAAAAAGGGGGCAGAGGTGGGAGCCTCCTGCTCCATTTTACGCCACCCCCTTTCCACCATCCGGCTCGTTGGGGTGGTGTAAAATTCTGGCCACTGTTGCTCCAATTTAAAACTCTCAGTTCAAACTCTGCAACAGCCAGTTAGTCATGTGACTAACTGATCTGACCATGCCTTAGCTCTGTGTATTGTTTGCATCAGGGAATGGTCCTTTGTCTACAAACTCTGGGGTCTGGCAACCCCTTGTAACAGGCCTTCTCTTCTTCGAAACAAACAACTTGAAATTTAATGTCCATGTGGCGAAATTCATAATGCCTCTTCCTTGGCAGGTGGAGGCCTGCATGACACTCCTTTATCTCTCTCTCTCACTATTTGGAGGTCTATTAAATACCCCTAGTAGCATGATTATCCTCTTTTTGCTTCTCAACTCGAACCAAATGGATTCTGTTCTTGCCCCTTCAAGGACATCCCCTCTTTCTAACACTACAATATCTTCTACTACTTACAGATTAGTTGCTGGATTATTTCTCCTAGCTTTTGCTGCACTTTTCCACATTTCTGGTGCTTTTTCATATTTGTTTAAAGTTTCTTTTTTTTAAATTTATTTCATGGGATGTGGGCATCGCTGGCAAGTCCAGTATTTGTTGCTCGCCCCTAATTGCCCTTGAGAAGGTGCTGGTGAGCTGCCTTCTTGAACCGCTGCAGTCCATGTCGTGAAGGTACACCCACAGTGCTATTAGGAAGGGAGTTCCAGGATTTTGACTCAGCGACAGTGAAGGAACGCCATTTTATTTCCAAGTCAGGATGCTGCGTGGCTTGGAGGGGAACGGCGCCCTTTATCAGGCAGCTCACTAAATTCTGTCCAATGGCAGCTTCTGCAGCTTCTGGTCCTTCTCTGGTGAGCAGGGAGGCTCAAGAGAGTCTTCAAAGGGAGGAGGAGAAGCTGCCAACCACATCTGGAGGCTCCCCTCAGGCCGTTTGGAGTGTGGCTTCTCAGCCCCTCCGCCAGTAAGCCCAGTTCTAGCAGCCGTGATGCCTGCAGAGCAGAGAGTCCTACACCAACCCAGGACAGCCCCAGGCAGTCGGGCCTTCCAGGCCTCAGGCAACCAAAGGACACCTGCCAAAGTCATCACAGGCCATGGGGCAGCCTGATCAGCAGCCTGCCTCCGGCCCAGCTGCTGCTGCCGGGATCACACCATGTAGGAGCACCTGCAAACGGATTAAAAAGAGCACACAGCTACACATTGGGCTTCACGGGTCTAGAATATACATTTGGTGTTAAAAAATTAGAAGATCTTTTGTTCATTCTCGGAGAAGACTCGGAGAGCAGAGTCCCAGACCAGTAAGTATAAAAAACTTACCTCGGGGATTCGCGACCTACATTCTCGAAGAAGACGCAGAGGGCAGAGTTCCGGATCGGTAAGTTACCTCGGGTGGGGAAAAAAAACTGAATAAGTGACGTCACAGGAAAGCTGTGACCTGATTGGCTGGTAGGGAATCTGTACCGAATTTGAAAATAAAACTGATAAAAATTGATTAAAACACTAATGAACTAATTAATAGTAGAGTAACTAAACCAGAGGGAGGATTACTGTATTTAGACAGCATTTAATATTGATAGAGAAATCTAGCACTAGGGACCACATAGTTAAGTGTATCATAATTTAGTAAGGATTTAATAAGCATTTATTTATTTTTAATTAATTTATTAATTAGTGCCAGAAATGTCAGTCAGAGGGGTGAAGTGCTTCACCTGTGAGATGTGGGAGGTCCGTGACGCTTCCAGCGTTCCGGGCGACTACATCTGCAGGAAGTGTACCCAGTTGCAGCTCCTCACAGACCGCATGGATCGGTTGGAGCAGCAACTGGATGCACTTAAGAGCATGAAGGTGGCAGAAAGCATCATAGACAGGAGTTTTAGAGAAGTGGTTACACCCAATGTGCAGGCAGATAGATGGGTGACCGCTAGAAGGGGCAGGCAATGTGCAGGAATCCCCTGTAGCTATCCCCTCTCTAACAAGTATACCGTTTTGGATACTGTTGGGGGGGATGGCCTATCAAGGGAAAACAGCAGCAGCCAGAGCAGTGGCACCACGGCTGGCACTGTTGTTCAGCAGGGAGGGACAAAGCGCAGAAGAGCAATAGTTATAGGGGACTCTATAGTCAGGGGCACAGATAGGTGCTTCTGTGGACGTGAAAGAGACTCCAGGATGGTATGTTGCCTCCCTGGTGCCAGGGTCAAGGATATCTCTGAACGGACAGGGGGCATTCTGAAGGGGGAGGGTGAACAGCCGGAGGTTGTGGTACACATCAGTACCAATGACATAGGCAGGAAGAGTGATGAAGTCCTGCAGGGGGAGTTTAGGGAGTTAGATAGTAAGTTAAAAAAAACAGGACCTCTAGGGTTATAATCTCTGGATTACTCCCTGTGCCACGTGCCAGTGAGGCTAGAAATAGGAAGATAGTGCAGCTAAACACGTGGCTGAGCAGCTGGTGTAGAAGGGAGGGTTTCAGATATCTGGACCATTGGGCTCTCTTCAGGGACAGATGGGACCTGTACAAGAAGGACGGGTTGCATCTAAACTGGAGGGGCACTAATATCCTGGCTGCAAGGTTGTTTACGTCACTCGGGAGGGTTTAAATTAATGTGGCAGGAGGGTGGGAACCAGAGCAGTAGGACAGCTCGTGAAATAAATGAGGAGGACATAATAAATAAGGCCAGTAGGACTAAGAGGAAGAGCAGGCAGGGAAATGTTGCTGAGCACAGCGGGACTGGTGGTCTGTAATGCATTTGTTTCAATGCGAGAAGTATAACAGGTAAGGCAGATGAATTTAGAGCTTGGATTAGTACTTGGATATATGATGTTGTTGCTGTTACAGAGACTTGGTTGAGGGAAGGACAGGATTGGCAGCTAAACGTTCCAGGCTTTAGAAGCTTCAGGCGGAATAGAAGGGGATGTAAAAGGGATGGGGGAGTTGCATTACTGGTTAAGGAGAATATCACAGCTGTACTGCGGGAGGACACCTCAGAGGGGTCATGCAGTGAGGCAATATGGCTGGAACTCAGGAATAGGAAGGGTGCAGTCACGATGTTGGGGGTTTACTACAGGCCTCCCAACAGCCAGCGGGAGGTAGAACAGCAGATATGCAGACAGATTTTGGAAAGATGTAAAGGTAACAGGGTTGTGGTGGTGGATGATTATAACTTCCCCTATATTGACTGGGACTCACTTAGTGCTAGGAGCTTGGATGGGGCAGAATTTGTGAGGAGCATCCAGGAGGGCTTCTTGAAACAGTATGTAGATAGTCCAACTCGGGATGGGGCCATTCTGGACCTGGTATTGGGGAATGAGCCCGGCCAGGTGGTCGAAGTTTCAGTGGGGGAGCATTTCGGGAGCAGTGACCATAATTCCAAAGGTTTTAAGGTACTTGTGGATAAGGATAAGAGTAGTCCTAGGGTGAAGATGCTAAATTGGGGGAAGGCTAATTATAACAATATTAGGCAGGAACTGAAGAATTTAGATTGGGGGCGGCTGTTTGAGGGTAAATCAACATATGACATGTGGGAGTCTTTCAAACCTCAGCTGATTAGAATCCAGGACCAGAATGTTCCTGTGAGGAAGAAAGACAAGTTTGGCAAGTTTCGGGAAGCTTGGATAACGCGAGATATTGTAAGCCTAGTCAAAAAGAAAAAGGAAGCATTTGTAAGGGCTGGAAGGCTAGGAACAGACGAAGCACTTAAGGAATATAAAGACAGTAGGAAGGAACTTAAGCAAGGAGTTAGGAGGGCTAAAAGGGGTCATGAAAAGTCATTGGCAAACAGGATTAAGGAAAATCCCAAGGCTTTTTATACATATATAAAGAGCAAGAGGGTAACCAGGGAAAGGGTTGGCCCACTCAAGGACAGAGATGGGAATCTATGTGTGGAGGCAGAGGAAATGGGCGAGGTGCTAAATGAGTACTTTGCATCAGTATTCACCAAAGAGAAGGACTTGGTGGATGACGAGCCTAGGGAAGGGAGTGCAGATAGTCACAGTCATCTTATTATTAAAAAGGAGGTGGTGTTGGGTGTCTTGCAAAACATTAAGGTAGATAAGTCCCCAGGGCCTGATGGGATCTACCCTAGAATACTGAGGGAGGCAAGGGAAGAAATTGCTGGGGCCTTGACAGAAATCTTTGCATCCTCATTGGCTACAGGTGAGGTCCCAGAGGACTGGAGAATAGCCAATGTTGTTCCTTTGTTTAAGAAGGGTGGCAAGGATAATCCAGGAAATTATAGGCCGGTGAGCTTTACGTCAGTGGTAGGGAAACTATTAGAGAGGATTATTCGGGACAGGATTTACTCCCATTTGGAAACAAATGGATTTATTAGTGAGAGACAGCATGGTTTTGTGAAGGGGAGGTCATGTCTTCCTAATTTGATTGAGTTTTTTGAGGAAGTGACGAAGATGATTGATGAAGGAAGGGCAGTGGATGTTATCTATATGGACGTTAGTAAAGCCTTTGACAAGGTCCCGCATGGCAGACTGGTACAAAAGGTGAAGTCACACGGGATCAGAGGTGAGCTGGCAAGATGGATACAGAACTGGCTCGGTCATAGAAGACAGAGGGTATCAGTGGATGGGTGTTTTTCTGAATGGAGGGATGTGACTAGTGGTGTTCCGCAGGGATCAGTGCTGGGACCTTTGCTGTTTGTAGTATGAAAAATGATTTGGAGGAAAATGTAGCTAGTCTGATTAGTAAGTTGTGCGGACGACACAAAGGTTGGTGGAGTTGTGGATAATGATGAGGATTGTCAGAGGATACAGCAGGATATAGATCGGTTGGAGACTTGGGCGAAGAAATGGCAGATGGAGTTTAATCCAGACAAATGTGAGGTAATGCATTTTGGAAGGTCTAATGCAGGTGGGAGGTATACAGTAAATGGTAGAACCCTGAGAAGTATTGACAGGCAGAGAGATCTGGGCGTACAGGTCCACAGGTCACTGAAAGTGACAATGCAGGTGGATAAGGTAGTCAAGAAGGCATACGGCATGCTTGCCTTCATCGGTCTGGGCATAGAGTATAAAAATTGGCAAGTCATGTTGCAGCTGTACAGAACCTTAGTTAGGCCACACTTAGAATATTGTGTGCAATTCTGGTCGCCACACTACCAGAAGGGCGTGGAGGCTTTGGAAAGGGTACAGAGGTGGTTTACCAGGATGTTGCCTGGTCTGGAGGGCATTAGCTATGAGGAGAGGTTGGAAAAACGCGGATTGTTTTCACTGGAACGAGGGAGGTGGAGGGGGCGACATGATAGAGGTTTACAAAGTTATGAGCAGCATGGACACAGTGGATAGTCAGAAGCTTTTTCCCAGGGTGGAAGAGTCAGTTACTAGGGGACATAGGTTTAAGGTGCGAGGGGCAAAGTTTAGAGGGGATGTGCGAGGCAAGTTTTTTTTACACAGAGGGTGGTGAGTGCCTGGAACTTGCTGCCAGGGGAGGTGGTGGAAGCAGATACGGTAGCGACGTTTAAGAGACATCTTGACAAATACATGAATAGGAAGGGAATAGAGGGATATGGGCCCCGGAAGTGCAGAAGGTGTTAGTTTAGGCAGGCATCAAGATCGGCGCAGGCTTGGAGGGCCGAATGGCCTGTTCCTGTGCTGTACTGTTCTTTGTTCAAATCATTAGGCTTCATTGTGAGCAAACACACCCATCACACAGCAGTTTGTCAACCCGATACTGAACCCCCAATCCCCCAAAGGCATATTACACCCCTTTGCAGAAACCCCAGTACCCTGGACCCCTTGCCAAGCCTCTGGTACCCCAAAACCCCTTGCAGAGCCCCCGGTACCCTGGGCCCCCTTACCAAGCCCCTGGTATAACGGAGCCCCTGGTACCCAGAATCCCTGGCACAGTCTATAGAAACACTGTCCCACAATGGCCTCCAAACCCCCCTCTTCCTCTATGCAGCAATGCTCCAGGCTGCCTACCCATCGCTTCAATGTGCCCGCTCGCCTTTGTGCCATCAGGTTTCACTGGTCGCGAATATAGAAGCACGACAGTTCCGCCCAGCATTCACAGATTCACTCACTGATCATTAAATTGCTTTTAATTATATTTTATTGCATGTAATCAGTGTTTCAGCAATTTGAAATAGGTTCCTGTCGCATTGCGGCAACAATGCCGCCATTGTGCCTTCTTGCCTCTGACAAAATCCAGAACCGTGTCATGAAACCGGATTTCCGGGTGGACAGCTGTGTTGCGATTTTTCACCTCCCCCACGCCACCGTTCCCGCCCTCAACTGCTGCATAAAATTCAGCCCATTGTGTGAAAGCTGTGAGGTGTTGGTGTGAAGCTTGTAACAGTGCTAAGTGTGTGATGGTGCGATAAAGCTTATGAATTTTAGGATTGAGTACTGATTGATAGAGATTGTTGGTAGGGAGGTGATGAGGGTGTAGTGAATTGAGCAGTGAAAGATGTTAGTGCAATATGGCATTTGATGATGAACTCACACACCTTGAAATTCATGTCAGATTATTAACTTTCTGCATTAAACTGAGCCTGCACTGTATCCAGGTCCTTGGTGCTGCACTCCTGGCATTGACATTTGCTGCTATCTCTTTCTCACTGCCTTCTGAGTATGTGTCTGGAGGGCATCTGAGGATAGAGGACAATTTTCCTTCATTCCACCACTTCCACCAAGGCCTCCCGTTCAGTGTCAGAAAACCTTGGTGATCGCTCTCTCCATGGTTATCAATTGTTGATTCTTCCATAGCGCAATATTCAGAATGATTGCAGCACCAGCAGCAGCCACAATACACCTCCCTTTTATGAGGCACAGCTAGCTTTAAGTAGTGTTAGGCACTCAAAATATTGGGCCTCCTGCTGATGTGCACACCAAGTAAGAGCGCGACGAGTACTGTTACATGCACCAATCATGGAAACGAGGAGATAGCTCAAATTTGTCATCCTGCCTGCACTGTAGTGAACGAGTTAATCACGCATTTCAATCCCTGCGCCTGTTTCGGGGGTTAGCCAATTTAACCATCAGGAGATCAGAACCAAGAACAGTCTACTCCTGTTATTTTAAAGCTAGACTGTAGTTAAAACTACTTAAAAGTGGATTTTCCCTGTTGTACATAAATTTATTGGGATTTAAGGTCACCGGGTGACATGCTTCACAATATATGGCTGTGGGAAATCTTGGTGTAATATACATTAAAAATGCTACCATTGCGACAAGCATAGCTTTCACTGGTTAATTTCACAGGATAGCAAAGCTGAAAACTTTACATTAAGATTCAGACAGGCTGTTTGAACCAATGGGCTGCAGGCAATGAAATTTAGTTTAACATTCTAGTGATCACTAATATTGCTGGTGAGACAACTCTATTCACCCAAACTTATTATGGGTCATTGCCAAGTCAGTGTGTTGGATTTCACCCTTGGATGGGTTGGGGGTTGGGGGTTGGGGATAGTGGTTGTGGTGGTGGTAATGAATTTGACTGAAAACTGACAATGTACTTAAACTGACGAGAAAAAACAGCATACTCCAGGAACAGAAGGTTCTGCTCCAGGCTGAAGGCAAAAATATAATGGTTCAGCAAAACTATTGGCTATAGCAAACTGAAACAGTACATTTTTGCCTTCAGGCTGCAGCAGAACCTTCTGTTCTCACAGTATGTTGTGTTTTTGCATCAATCTAAACGCAGTATCAGCTTTCAGTCAAGTTCACTATCACTCCACCATCCAAGGGTGAAGTCCTACAGACTAACTTGGCAATCACCCATAAAGTGACCATAATAGGATAGCATTCTACATTAAGTTTGAGAGGAAGAAGAATGAGTCACGAATAAAGGTTTTAAATTTAGGTCAGGCTGACTTCGGAGGGACAAGGCAGAAATTTACCCCACAATAAAGTAGGCAGAACACTAATGGGTAGAACTATGGATGAACAGTGGAGGATTTTCCAAAAGAAATCTGATAAAATACAAGAACTTTACATACCGCTAAAGAGCAAGTGATGTACTTGTGCAACTAAACAAGCTTGGTCGACAAGGGAAGTGAGAGATAAAATTAGTATAAAACTAAAAGAAAGCTTGTGAACTGGGAGAGATAGAAGGAACAGCAAAGGGATGCAAAGGTAAGTGGCAAGAGCCGTAAAAAGGGAATATGAGAAAAAGATGGTGAGGGATATTGTCAACAACACTAAAGGTTTTTACAAATAGAGGGTGGCTAAGAATAATTTGGGTTCTTTAATGGTGAACACTGATGATATTGTAATTGGAAATCAATTGCAGAATCAAGGAGAGGAACTAACTAGATTTAATGGAAGTTTAAAAAAATGGTGTTGGAGAAACAAAGGCTATTAAAGATGGGAAAATCTCCAGAGCTTAAAGGAGTGTCTATAGATATTATTTATATGGACTTCCGAAAGACATTTGTCAGGGTTCCACATCACAGGTTATTAACAAAAATGAGAGCAGATGGAATTGGAAGCAACCTATTGGCTTAGAATGGGAATTAGCTGGGAGGTAGGAGACAAAAAGTAGAAATGATGGGTATATATTCAAAATGGCAGGATGTGACTAGTAGTTTCCTCCATGGATCTGTACAATTTTTCACTATATTTATAAATGGCCTGGATGATGGATAGTACAAAAGCAAAATATTGCAGATGTTGGAAATTTGAAATAAAAACAGAAAATACTAGAAATACACAGCAAGTCAGGCAGCATCTTTGGAGAGAAAAACACTTAACATTTCAGGTTGATGACCTTTCCTCAGAACTGAGAAAAACTAGAAATGTAATAAGTTTTAAGCAAATGAAAGGGGGGACAGTGGGAAAAGAAATACGGAAGGTCTGTGAGGAGGTGAAAAGCAAGAGAGATTAAATGACAAGGTGGTTTGTGCTGCAAGGCCAACAAGAGTGATAATAGGATAAGTAAAGTAACAAAGGATGTTGAACAAGCAGCATGACAAATTAAAGTGGTATATCCTTTTCTCGATCTATATTAATGACCGAGACTTGGGTGTGCAAGGCACAATTTCAAACTTTGCATATGACTCAATAATTGAAGGTGTTGTGAACTGTGAGGAGGATAGTGACAGATTTTAAGAGGGCACAGACATGTAACAGATGAAATTTAATGCAGAAAAGTGTGAAGTGATTCATTTTGGTAGGAAGAACAAGGAAAGGCAATATAAAATAAAGGATACAATTCTAAAGGGTGTTCAGTAGCAGAAGGATCTGGGGGTATAGTTGCATAAATCAACGAAGGTGGCAGGGCAGATTGAGAAAGCAGTTAATAAGGGATGTGGGATCCTGGGCTTTCTAAATAGAGGCATAGAGTACAATAGCTAGGAAGTTATGGTGAACCTTCATAAAACACTGGTTTGGCCTCAACTGGAGTATTGTGTCCTGTCTGGGCACTACACCTTTAGAAAGGATACAAAGGCATTAGAGAGGGTTCAGAAAAGATGTACAGGAATGGTTCTAAGGATGAGAGACTTCAGTTCGGTGGATAGATTGGAGAAGCTGGAACTGTTCTTTTCAGAGAAGAGAAAGTTGAGAGGAGATTTGATAGAGATGTTCAAAATCACGAGGGGTTTGGAAATGTAAATAGGGAAAAACTCTCCCCACTGGTTGAAGGGTCGAAAACCAGAGAATATTAATTTAAAACAATTGGCAAAAAAAAAAGAGAGGCAACATGAGGAAAAATCTTTTACACAGCGAGTGTTTAGGATCTGGAATGCACTTCGAGAGTGTGGTGATGCAAATTCAATTGTGGCTTTCAAAAGGGAATTGGATAATTATCTGAAAAGATTTGTAGGGCCAGAGGGAAAAGGCAGGGGAATGGGACTAGCTGAGTTGCTCTTGCAGAGAGTTAGCACATGCTTGATGGGCTGAATGGCCTCCTTCTATGCTGTAACCATTCTATGATTCCATGATATAGGTTGGCTGATCACTCTGAGTTAGGTGGCAAAATAAATTCTATAGATAGGAACAGAAATTTGCCAAGGGCCATTGACAGATTGAGTGAGTGAGCAAAACTGTGGCAGATGGAATTCGATGTGGGGAAACTCCAAGGTCACCCATCTTGGACCCAAGTAAGATAGACCACAGTATTTTCTAAATGGTGAGGCACTCAGAACTACTGATGAGCAGAGAGATTTTGGAGTCCAAGTACAGAAATCACTTAAAGTTAGTTTGTCTTTATTTCAAGGCGGCTGGAATACAGTTGTACAAACTTTGGTTTGACCCAGCTCAAGTGCTATATTTAGCATTCAGTTCTGGGTACTGCACCTCAGGGAAGATATATTGGCCTTGGAGAGGGTGTAGCACAAATTCACCAGCATGGTATTGGAGATAAAAGGTTTACATTTTGAGGTCAGTTTTCACAGACTCGGTTTTTATTCCCTTAAATGTAGGAGATTAAGGGGTGATCTAACTGAAGTGTTTAAGATAATTAAAGGATTTGATAGGGTGAATTAGAGAGAAACTATTTCCTCTGATAGGGACAGTCCATAATAAGGGGGCATAACATTAAAATTAGAGCTAGGCAGTTCAGGAAAATATTAAAAGGCATTTCTGCACACAAAGGTTAGTGAAAATCTAGAACTCTCTTCCTGAAAAAGCTGTTGAGGTGAGGGGTCAATTGAAAATATCAAAACTGTTGGCTCGAGTGGCTGTATATCCTACTCCTGTTCCTATGTTCCTCAAGTAAGATAGTTCTGAAATTACAAGTAAGGCAGTTCATTAACACAGAATAGCATGACAAGTCATTATTTTATTTATATATGGGAAGCAAAGTGAAGCGGAGTGGAATAACATCAATAACTTGCCTTTAACAATGCTGTAACAATTCTGTGATTCTGTTGTGCAGGTTTACGGGGAGAAGGCAGGGGAATGGCATGAGGTGAATTGCTCACTTGGACAGCCAGTGCAGACATGATGGGCTGAATGGCCTCCTTCTGCACTGTAACAATTCTGTGATTCTGTTATACTATGTCTTTAATATTGTAAAATTTCTCAAAGAACCTCACAGGAGTCTTATCAAACAAAATTTGACATCAAGCCATATAAGGAGATAATAGGGCAGGGATCCAAAAGCTTGGTCAAAGAACTGGGTTTTAAGGTGTGAATTAAAGGAGGAGAGGTACAAGGTGTATATGATATAAGATGTACCAGGCGGAAAGGTGTGGGAAGGAATTTCAGAGCTTATGGCCTAAGCAGCTGAAGGCACAGCTGTTAATGGTACAGCGATGAACATGAGGGATGCGCAAAAGGCCAGAATTGGAAGACACAGAGATCTTGTAGTCTT
This sequence comes from Heterodontus francisci, assembly GCF_036365525.1. Taxonomy (NCBI): domain Eukaryota; kingdom Metazoa; phylum Chordata; class Chondrichthyes; order Heterodontiformes; family Heterodontidae; genus Heterodontus; species Heterodontus francisci. The sequence goes on from NC_090373.1 coordinate 68,963,448, forward strand.
GTAGAGCTAGAGCAGGATACAGAGAAAGAATCAAATAGGATGCCAAAGTTGTGAATGGTCTGGTTCAGTCTTAGGCAGTGGTTAGGAAGAGGGATGGTATTGGTGGCTACAGAACGGAGTTTGTGGTGGGGATCGAAGACAATAGCATTGGTCTTCCCAATATTTAAAGGAAGGAAATTTCTGCTTATTAGTTACTGGATATCAGACAAGCAGTGGAGGGGTTGAGAAAGTGGCTGGGTGTCATCAGCATACATGTGGAAGCTGATATGTTTTTGAAGAGACAACATGTAGATGAGGAAGGATAATGAATTTAACTTAGAAGTTTTGCTTTCAGCTCAGTTAGTTTGCATGCTGTGAAGTAAAGCAGTTTAATGATTCATACCTGGCTTTGTCTCACCAAGTGTCACTTGGTCCATTTTCAAAGAGATTGAAGTAGGCATGCAAAAGATGCAATATTGGGTTCAGATTACAAAGGGGCAGGTCACATTATCATGCAGGTTTTTACAGGGCAAAGTGGATCAACTCCCCCAAATACATGACAATTGCACTACTGAAGGGAAGAGCTGACAAGATTTTTTTTTTTCACCAGGGCAAACTATCTACATTTTACCTCAAGTTATATGTGTTGAACCTTATTAATTAATTTATGAACGTAAATGAATTTGGAAAGCACGGCTGTTCCTTATTTACATACACTCATCCTGGATTCTGTAGACAAACTACAATCACCAGATGACTGGCATTGATAGAGGATACCAGAATCACAAAGATATAACATGACACCCATGTGATTGCTGAAATCTGAATGCACCTTGCATAATAGATGGGATGGTTACAAAACACTACTGACATCAGTGCCTCGATTACATTGCAGCTGATAACTGCTACGCACTAAAAATAGGTAGAGTGTTAGGGCTGGATTTAGCTGTGGACTTCGGGACTTCGAGGGTGGGACCAAATGGGAGTCCCAAGCTCACACTTGCCGGCAGCAAAACCGGGAGGCTGCTTCCTACTTGACTACTTCCGTGTTTGTCGCATGGTGGGTGGGTTCTCAATGCTGCAGGCTCACTCAGAGGGCCAGCAGCCTTGGAGCCTTGGCAGCTCCAACACGGAGGCGCCCTCACTGGGCTGCACAACAGTGAAGAAATAAACAAAAGCTAGGCTGGCAGATGTACAATAGATATACAACTGTCTGAAAAATGTTGAGTGCTGTTTAAACATTACTGCAGTGATGCAACACGTATGTGTCTAAAGACATGATCTGGTTTACTTTGAGTTTCACAAAGCAAGAGAAGAAGGATTTGTGTTTAATTCTATTGAAGTGGACGGATTCTCAGATACCTTGTTGCATGCTATATATCAGCTTTGAAGTACCCAAGTGTGTTGAGATTTGTACAGCTACCATGGCAGCAATAATTTATTTTCATGATGCTTGACACTTGGAAATGTGATACAACAACAAACATCTGACAACTCTGAAGCAATGATTTTATATGAATTCCACAGATTCTGCAGCACAATTGATTCTGTAATACCAACCCTAAAACTAGGGGCCATAAATATAAGATAGTCAACAATAAATCTATTAGGGAATTCAAGAGAAACTTCTTTACTCAGAGAGTGATTAGAATGTGGTACTTGCTACAAGCAGTAGTTGAGGCAAATATCTTCTTTGGCCTCCTTATCTCGAGAGACAATGGGTAAGCGCCTGGAGGTGGTCAGTGGTGTGTGGAGCAGCGCCTGGAGTGGCTATAAAGGCCAATTCTAGAGTGACAGGCTCTTCCACAGGTGCTGCAGAAAAATTTGTTTGTCAGGCCTGTTACACATTTGGCTCTCCCCTTGCGCCTCTGTCTTTTTTCCTGCCAACTGCTAAGTCTCTTTGACTCGCCACACTTTAGCCCCGCCTTTATGGCTGCCCGCCAGCTCTGGCGAACGCTGGCAACTGACTCCCACGACGTGATCAATGTCACAGGACTTCATGTCGCGTTTGCAGACGTCTTTAAAGCGGAGACATAGACGGCCGGTGGGTCTGATACCAGTGGCGAGCTCGCTGTACAATGTGTCTTTGGGGATCCTGCCATCTTCCATGTGGCTCACATGGCCAAGCCATCTCAAGCGCCGCTGACTCAGTAGTGTGTATAAGCTGGGGATGTTGGCCGCCTCAAGGACCTCTGTGTTGGAGATACGGTCCTGCCACCTGATGCCAAGTATTCTCCGGAGGCAGCGAAGATGGAATGAATTGAGACATCGCTCTTGGCTGACATACGTTGTCCAGGCCTCGCTACCATAGAGCAAGGTACAGAGGACACAGGCTTGATACACTCGGACTTTTGTGTTCCGTGTCAGTGCGGACTCTCTTGGCCAGTCTGGACATAGCAGTGGAAGCCTTTCCCATGCGCTTGTTGATTTCTGCATCTAGAGACAGGTTACTGGTGATAGTTGAGCCTATGTAGGTGAACTCTTGAACCACTTCCAGAGCGTGGTCACCAATATTGATGGATGGAGCATTTCTGACATCCTGCCCAATGATGTTCGTTTTCTTGAGGCTGATGGTTAGGCCAAATTCATTGCAGGCAGCCGCAAACCTGTCGATTAGACTCTGCAGGCACTCTTCAGTGTGAGATGTTAAAGATGTTAAATAACACAGATGTATTTAAGATGAATCGAGATGGACATGAGGGAGAAAGGGATAGAAGGATATGCTGAGAGTTAGATGAAGTCGAGTGGGAGTAGGTTTATGTGGGGGAACATAGATGCCAGAATAGACAAATTGAGCTGAATGGCCTGTTTCTGTGCTGAAAATTCTATGTCATGATTATTTTAGTTAGAACTCTTGCACTGATTTTAAATTAAGGTGGGGAGGAGGCATTTTAATTTCGTTCATTCAGTGGTACGAGTGGTAACTTGTCAAAGAGTTTCTGAAAATCCATACATCGTCTGCCCCCGCATTACCACCATCCACAAAATCTGTCACGCCTGAAGAATTCTACCAAGAACAACTTGCATTTATATAGCACCTTCAACGTGGCCAATGTAGATCAGCACAGTGGTGATGAGTGAGCTGGTTGGTATGTTTTAGGATGCGGGCAGCCAAGTTTTGGATGCAATCAAGTTTATGGAGGGTGAAAGATGAGAGACCAGCCAAGAAAGCAATGGAATAGTTGAGTTTGGAGGGAACAAAAGCAAACACGAGGGTTTCAGCAGCAGATTGGTTAAGGTAGGCGTGGATACAGGCAACGTTACAGAGGTGGAGCTGGAGGTCTTTGAGGTGGAGAGTAATGAGCAGCCAGCCCAGGAGACATCTTGCTTAAACATCAGGTTGGTTAAACATGATATTTCTTTATGAAATCAAATTTAGCTGCATCAAATTATTTTCTCTTCATCAAACTAGTGCTAATCTCTTTTACAGATCCTATGCATTCAGGAAGTCTCAGTTTTCCTCTGGCTGGAGAGAAATTCAGATCTCTATGCTCCCATCACCACCCCTCCACACTCATACCCCACCCCCACATCTCCCCTCCTCTCCCACAAACTCAGCCTGCTCTCGACTGACTTCTGCAAAGAGAGAGAGATAGAGACACATAAAGGCTGATCTCTGACCCCTCCCCCAGCTCTGTGTGTTAAAGATTAGTTTACCAAGCTCCAAATCCAAGTCTACCCTTAAAATCTCAGACATGCTCAATAGCTTTCCATGGTCTTAAAACCACCGTATACACAAGGGTACATTTTTGATGGCTGGTTTGTCTGGTATTGCATCTAATTGTCACAATCAACAATCTAGATGGCTCATGTGTCTCCGGGAGTTGGCCCTTCGCAAACTGAATGCAACTTTGTAGCAAAATAATAACATAAATTAAATCAATATCCCTTCTCGGTCAAATAGATAAAAGTGTCAAAATTGTAGAGGTATACAAGATAGTTAAGGGAATGGAAAAAGTAAAACCAGATTACCACTTTAAATTAAACTGCAACAACAGGACAAGGGACCACAGATTTAAGCTACTTAACAAAAAATTTAATCTCGATTTCAAGAAGTTCTTCTTCACACTGTGATTAATGCATAAAATAGATTCCCAAAGGAAGTAGTGCAGGCAAAAATCCTGCAACGTTTAAGGAACAATTAGATACTGAAATGAGAGTGAGGAATGAAGGCTCTTTCTAGATAAATGAATCAAGATGGGCCGAATGGTGTTCCTCAATTGTCTTGAGAGCATCATCACTAACTGATAGATAGGTGAGTTTTTGACCAATTTTTAAGTTGCCGAGTTATGGTTGAGTATTATTTTGGCCAATTATAGAGATCATAGACTTGTATAGCACAGAGGAGGCCATTCAGCCCATCCTGCCTGTGCCAGCTCTTTGAAAGAACTAGCCAATTAGTCCCACTCCACTGCTTTTTCCCCCATAGTTATGCAACTATTTCATTTTCAAGTATATATCCAATTCTCTTTTGATGGTTACGACTGAATATGCTTTCATCACCCTTTCTGGTTGTGCATTACAGATCACAACAAACTGTGTAAATAATTTCTGTGGGAACAATGTGTTAGAACGGTGTCTAGCAGCAGAGGACCGACATTTTAAACCAGTTCAGCTGTTGACTCATAAAATATATATCAGTGTTATCATGATGTTATCCGCCCTTTCAGGTTGCTTCCAAGTTAATGATGACCTAAGCATCAAATTGCAGCTGCAATATATTAAATTGCTGAAGATTACTCAAAGATAACATTCAGTACAGGACTGCTCCACTGCCCCAACATAAAACATTACATCTTATCAATCTTCCTTCAGGCCTTCAATGTTTAAACAGATCACTGGTTCCACTGGGAATCTCCTCCATACAACTGAGATAATCAAAGCAAACCTGCGACCAACTGTCTTGCCTGGGTTATGTCACTCTGATACCCAGAATTTAAAGCAGTATAACTTCAGGTTTCAAGTGTAAAACAAGATGTAACACTTATCTGTGAGAAAAGTTAGGTCTGTGATGGTGATTGAAACTTTCGTCGAGACTCAAACTGATATATACTTATGTCCACATGGGCCAGGATTTCTTCTTCATCTTTTGGCATGCCACTGGCTCCTCTTGTCCAACAACCCTAGTTACACCTACCTTCGTCAGACTTTTTATAACCCACTTTTTAGACCAGTTCCCATGCCTTCCTTATCATAGTTGGACCATATATTCAGACATCTGTCTGCTATTCTTCCTTATCTTGTTTTTAACCATTCTTAAGGTCTTTTTGCTGCTTGGCAGGCTATTGTTTTTAAGAGTTAATCAATCACACGTCACATAAACATCATACAGATGGCAATTTTCTCTCTATCAGAAGTTTTGAATATTTTGTCTTTCTCAGCAACATCCTTGTTTTCTCTAATAATAACAATTTTGCTTTTATTATCCTTGTTTTCCCTATTGCATTGGAGGCACTACATCAGCATTGGCCTTATTTTACTTGCACATTTAATTTAATTTGCATGGAAATTTGACTTTTTCCCCATATAGTTTTAATTTGGCACAGGAATCTGACTTTTTCCTCTATATAGTTTATTTTTTTAACTAAATCTTCACTTTAGCAAATAGCATACAATAAATTTAAGAAAGGTCTGACCACATTTAAAAGATCAAAAAGCAAGCAGTAAACAGTTTACCAGTGAAAAGTATAGCAGCATTTCTGCAGATCAGAATTGAATGTACGTCTTCAGCAGTATTTATACATGTGATTCTGAGCTAAACTAGTTTAAAAATTTGGAATAATTCAAATTTGCAGCTGCACTTTTAAACAAAACACTCAGATATAGACCTCAAGCCAGACAAAGTATGATCACGAAGTACTTTATCAGTAACAAAATATGCACTCAAGTGCTACAGTACAGAATTAAGTCCTCCAGTCTTCATAATATATATTTTTTTAAATACCTTTGTGCTTTAATATCTCAGTGGTGTGTAGACATTGGTGACTGGTACATGATTTAATTTAAGGAGTGATTTAGCTAGTAATAATTTCCACCCATTCAGTAGTTATTGTAGCAGTTGCAGAGTGTAGTTTGGGGTGATGTACAAAACAAGGACTTATATTTGATCATGCAACAGACTTGCGATCACCATTGTTTTTGATTAGCAATACATTTTTTCCCATTTATTTCTCTAAGAAAGTAAAAGAAATTAAGTATTTTGGTCATCAATTTCCATATTTAATATACAAGAAATTTATTAATAAGTATAAGGGAAAAACTTATCAAAGCATCTTACTTTTGGCCATTTTTCACAAATGCTTTCGTGGAATATCCTCTATTTGTGACAGTAGCTTTACCTCCAAGCCCGATTATAAGAGCAGTCAGTACAGCACTCTTTCCACCTAGAGACAAGTCAGAACAAGTCATCATTTTGGGGTTGAGTTTTTACGTCAGTACAATTCAGGTGGAATCAGCCAAACCAGCACAGAAGGTCGTGGAATTTTAAACACAAATGAGTTTACACCCAAAACCAGTTACGTTCGCAGCTTCCACGATCTTTTACTCTAGTTCAAGATACAATTGCCCAAATCAAGCCCCGTTTCCACAAAACTGGCCACAACCCCTGGTCAAAATCGTGAGATTCCGTCAACTGTGCTGATTCAGGAAGGCTCTTTAAATTGGACAAATTTTCTTAGGCATACAGACACTAGTATAGATCTTTTAAAGTTATTTTCAGTGATTTTAAATCAGTTACTCACAGGTGGAGGACTGGACACCCTTACTAAAAAATGCTTATTTTTGGTGATGAACACATTTTCAGATGTATGAATAAAACTGCACCAGGTTATCACTCTTAAATGTATCAAGGAATGCTTTTTAATGGAAAGAAAAAAAATTACTTTCTATTAGGCTGCTTGATTGCTCTTGGTGATGGAAGATTTTACACTTGCGATTATGCAAATGAATTTTAGCACGCCCTTGAACCATATCATAACCATAGAATCGGAGATTCATATAACACAGGAGGCGGCGATTTGGGCCATTGTGCCTATCAGATCTTTGGAAAGAGCCATCCAATTAGTTCCACTCATTTGCTTTTTCCACATAGCCCTGCATATTTTCCTGTACACCTGAAGTAAAATAATGCTGCAAATACACAGCAACACTATCAGGATCTGAAGGTGAACTGCTGTGTATTTCCAGCATTTTCTATTTTCACTTTGTGATTGTTTCTATGCTCCTGGAAGGAAATATCATCTGTGAAAAGCAGCTGGCCAGAGTTGGATTGTGGAATTGTAAGGATGGGTCAATAGAAATTTTCATTTTGCAATTTGCATCTCATCATATCTCAGAAGTGATCCAAAGCATTCCACTTACAATTAATTAATTTGAAGTGCAAACTATTTTGTAGGTGAATGCAACAACTAATTTGCACACAAGGTCGCACAATTAGAAGTGAGACTAATGGCCAGTTTATCTGTTTTGTGATGTTACCTGAGAGAAGAATATTGGTCAAAATAGCAAAAGAATGTCATTCTCTTCTTTGAATAGTGCCACAAAACATCAGAAGTGCAGATATTCTGGAGTATTGCTTGATTCTCTGTTAGACTGGGGCAAGGGGGAAATTGTGCAGAAATGAAAAAGAATGCACATTTATGTGGATACAGTTGACATTAAAATTGTTATATTACTAGGCTAGTTTTCTTGAGTTGCTTTGGAAGAGTTGCAATCACAGCTGTTGTATATAGGGGAGGAGGGGTCAGCAGAGCTATCAGTATGTTATTATTCCATTGGCCTTATAAAACAAAGATTCGATGAATTATGTCGTCTGATTTATAGAAGGAATTGTCTGTCAATGAAATTTGTGAATTCAGGGCTGAATGCAGGAAAGCAGATGCATGGGAACACCATTAGCTCCAAGTTCCCCTCCGAGTTATATATCATCCTGACTTGGAAATATATCACCATTCCTTCAGTGTCATTGGGTCAAAATCCTGGAACTCCTTAGCAGCACTATGTGACCTTTTTCAACACACGAACTGCAGCAGATCAAGAAGGTGGCTCACCACCACTTTCCCAAGGGCAATAGGTATGGGAAATAAATGCTAGCCTTGCCAGCAACACTAACAACCTCTGAACAAATAAAAAAACATTCAATGAAAAATATGAATATACAACAGATTGAAAATGTGCCTTGATGTAAACAAAGTTTGACAGAATAGCATAACCTTAAAATGGTCATGAATAGCAAGTGAATCTTATACAGAACGTGTTTAACATACAATTAGGAAACTAAACTCCCCAAAATTTTGTGCATTGCGCCTATTAAAATTCACACTCCTAGGTTTACAGATTAAAACTGCCCGTGTGAACTTATTGAATAGTTGAAAGGAAAAGAATCACAGGACTGCAGTGATCACAGAAGCCGATAGTTTTAGAAGATGTTAACACTTACTTCCATTGTTTCCAGTCACAAAGTTCAAATGGGGCCCAAATCTAATTGGTCCAAGGCAAGCATGGCACATGAAGTTTTTCAATGAAATACTTTCAATGATTCCCACTTGACTTGCATTCTGAAACAGGGAAACCTCTATTAGATGTGTCCAAATGAGCATGCACATGTGTGTAAGTAAATAGGAGAACACACTGCATTTTTATTTGATCAAAATAATCACATTACTCCATGAAGTCGCCATAATACCAACATGCCCTAACAAATATTTTTCTGTTTATATGGTTCTTCATTTTCTTTCTAGGAGTACAAATTCCAGATGCCAAACATCAATTTTTGTAATAACATTATGAACATCACTGTCATTAAGCACCCAATTAGGGTGGAAAAACTCCAAACTTTGCTAAGTACTGCTAACTGCAATAACTTTAGGTGCAGGGACCTATTGGAAAATGTTCTTCCCCTCAATGACAGATTTAGTGCAGTTTTTAAAAGCACCCATTGTGCTTGAAATGTATGTACAAACAAATAGGAAGATCAAGGAATAGATGAAAGGATATGAGGAACATGTAGGAATACCAATCAAACTGACAGTATCACTACATAATGGGCAGAATTTGTACATGGCCCTCCAACCTCACATATTTGAAGCATACAACACAAATATGATGTGTATTATGGTGCTGCAGATATAATTGATCAAAAGTTATTTTGCATCAACACAATCCAAAATAATCAGGATTTAATTAAATTCATCAATTCAACAAATCTTGTGCTTTGCATATCTAACCTTCATGCATATCAACCCATACCTGGGCCTCAACAGATTCAGATATGCCATCTGACAATAGAACTAGCTTTGTTGCTTTGACATTTTCTTTAGTAATCTTTGCCCCTTTTTGGATCTCCTCCATTCCTAACGCAGAACTTCTCTCTGGCAGCTCTGGAATTAGAAATCATGAAGGGTGCAAAAGGACTCCCTATTTCCTACTGAGAAATTTCCCACCTAGGCAGTTCAGCCTAAATCAATGATAAATATTTACCTGGGATGAACCTGAAGGATTCTCCTTGTTTTGACTATAGGTTGCAGTTTTCTCATCTCTCCTCCTGCCTTCTTTTGTATCAAATTCCGCTATGTTTCCAGTATTAATTTTCTTTGTAGGTACAGCTCCTTCACACCAATCTTTTGTTCGTTTTGACATAGTGAAGAGCAGACCCTGAAAATACAGAAAAATTGCCAAGTTATTGGATTGTAGACTGGTTTACATTGAGAATTTGAACTTCTGCATCAATTTAGATGGGTTTCACATTCAGTGCCCGCTTAGAGATTTCCACATCTTTCAGAGATCTGTGAGATGTTTTCCATAGATCTGGATTATTAGACTAATTAGTCAGACCAGTCTTTAAATTCTACAAGTAAGACAATGAAATAATTAATTGAAAGCAACTGAACTGCTCGACATTCTACTTCATCTGCTAATACATGAAAATGCCTTTATCTTTCATAATGAAAAAAATTTTAGGAACTTAACTTGAAAGGATATTAAGTGCTACTTTGTGAGTACTTACGATAAACCTTGCAAAATTGTTGACTATGCTAAGTGACAGGACTTCCACTGTAATCATTCATACAGCCTAATACAGTAATGGTGATAATTATAGTGTTACAGATGCCATTAAAAAAAAGTGGTTATGAGTAGTCCATCAAGTTTTGTGTTGTATCTTAAAGTGTGTTTAGAGTTATGAGTAAATCTCTGTAGTGTTACACCATATTCACTGGAGCATTTGAGGTTTTACTGGCATTACCTAACCAGAATTTTGTCACTTTATAATGGCCCAGATTTTGTGGTCAGCAGCACTCAAAGCATGTTCGCTGTTCACTGCACTTATACTTGACCACATACTTTCTAAGCACTGGAGGTTGGAGTGATTAGAAATCCATTTCAGCACTGTTCCCTCTACAGGGGATCTGGGATCTGTGTGAACATAGCAAGCAATGGTGTATTGCCTTAACCAATCAGACTAAATAATCCCTACAGAGACATGCAGGGGGCTATTTTCCACATGGTAGTGTAGGCAGTTTAGGTGTTAAAGAGCCACCAAAGTGGCCAAGATGGGGTCTTGAGCTGCAATGCCTGGTTACCCTACCTTCATGTGAGATGCCATCTTGGTAACAGGAGTTGAAGTGCACACTAGGAATGATTGACCTGTTTGGAATTAAATTAGCTCCTATTGCTCATTAAAGAGGTTGCACATCATTTTACCGGCTAGCGCTACATTTACCGACCTTTCTCAACAGTGATCAGCTGAACAGGAGTAAATAAGTCATGGTGAGCATTGTGAGCACTACTTCAAGCCATGCTCAGTTTCCACTGTTCACTTGCTGACTGGGATTGACTGACTACACTGTGTTTGAAGAGGACTTTTGATACACACCAGGAAAGAGGAGGGACAGGAGGGCAAGGAGGGGTTTCAGCAGAAGGTCCAATCCACATAAGGTCTTCAGAAAGTACTAATCCCACATTCACATGACCCAAAATCAGTGCATGAGGAAGCTGCACTTAACTAAGGTGGTCGTGACGGTGATCTGTGGCCTCATGGAAGGAAGGCACAGATATCACAGCACAACTAGAACCGCATTGCCTGTGGCAGTCAAGGTCACAGTAGTACTTAATCTTTATGGTACGACAACATTCCAGGCTCCTACAGGTGATATCAGTCACATCTCATTATCCTCTATGCACTTCTGCATAAGGAAGGTCTCCGTAACTCTATATGCTCTGACTGTACATCACTCATTATTGCCAGAGAAGACCAGAGGCAGAAAACTCTCATCATTCGACAGGTTTGTAAGATTCTCCACGATCCAGGAAGCCATTGACTGTACACATGTGGCCATGCAAGCCCTTCATTTAAACTCAGAGGTGTTCAAGAACAGGAAGGGATTCCATTCCCTCAATCTGCAGCTTGCCTGTGACCACCTGCAATGCATCCTTCAGGTGAATGCTTCTATCTAGGATGCTGCCACAATGCACTTACAATGAGACAGTCATCCGTTCCACAAATCTTTGAGCCCCAATACAAAGTGCATAGCTGGCTGCTAGGTGACAAAGGATATCCTCTGATGGCATGACTCATTATTCACCTGAGAAAGCTCCAAACACCAGTTGAGCACTCATAGAATGAGAGTTGTGAAATCTGTAAAGCATCGAGGACACTGCCATGTCCTATTGTAAGCCTTCCATTGGCATGTGACTTTAACAAGGTAGTTGCCAAAGATCTAACGATATGGAACAAAGACAGAAATATGTTCATCCTATAGACCTGGTGACCAAATTTAGTCTTTCTAAATAATATAAGGTAAGGACAAAGGGGTTATTGTAGATAAAATCATGGAGAAATCAACAGGGACCAGACCATCAAAGCTTCTGACTGATAATGGAGGGGAATTTGTCAATGATGAGTTCAGAGACTTGTGTGAAAATATGAATATCATGGTCACCACAGCTAAAAGTCCTTTCAGCAATGGACTCTGTGAAAGGAATCAGTGATTGATGAATCGGTATAAACGTTTAGCTGATCAACCAGACTGCAAGTTGACAACTTGCATGGGAGATTTATGCAAAAAATTCACTCCAGATAGTTGGAGGACATAGTCCCTATAAAATTAGTCTATGGGTGAAATCCCAAGTTGCCTTCTGTTCTGTGTGATAGTCCTCCTGCTTTAGAAGGTAGTACAAAAGACGGGGCTAAAATGTGGCGAGTCGAAGAGACTTAGTAGTTGGCAGGAAAAAAGACAGAGGCACAAGGGGAGAGCCAACTGTGCAACAGCCCCGACAAACAAATTTCTCTGCAGCACCTGTGGAAGAGCCTGTCACTCTAGAATTGGCCTTTATAGCCACTCCAGGCGCTGCTTCACAAACCACTGACCAAATCCAGGCGCGTATCCATTGTCTCTCGAGATGAGGAGGCCAAAGAAGAAGACGACAATTAGTTTAATTTTTTATGCACATCTGAATACTTTACATGTAGGTCGAAGACTTTCATCAAGGCTGAAGTCCGGGAGAAAACTCATCGAACACTGAGGCATCGTATAAGACCATCTGAGATAGAATTTAATTCAGGATAATTTGATATACTACAAAAGAGATGGTCATAGGGACTGGAAAGGTCCGGATAAGGTAATAGATTATGATGGTAAGAAAGTACTTATCAAACATGGCAATCAAACTGCTAAGGTTCATTTCTCACCATTGATTGGAATTAATTATAAAATCTTGGACTCTGAGCAGCTGAAAGAAGTAAACGAGGCACCTTGAACCTCAAATTTTCATGTGTTTTGTGATGAAGATCCTGAGGAACAGAATATGGCATTTCAAGGGCTGGATAGTGGTAATTTGAGTGATGATGACACACACAGAACAAAGCAATCACATCCAAAGGCCAATTGCCCAGAGTGGGTACTTGGGTAACATATATTCCTGAGGGATCTATTGAATGGAGTGATGTGACAATTGTGGGACGTGCAGGAAAAGCTAATGGCAAGTTCAAATATTGGTTGGATGTTTAGGATGATGGCCAAGAATTGAGGTCCATGGACTGGCAATATGGGGTGAAAGAATGGAAAGCAAGACAGTGCAGTGTAAGTACTGATAGTGGGTCTGGATGTGACTGTCGCATCAGAAAATTATCATTTCTTTTTTATTTGCATGGGACGTGGGCATTGCTGGCAAGGCCTGCATTTGTTGCCCATCCTTAATTGCCCTTGAGAAGATGATGGTGAGCTGCCTTCTTGAATTCCTGTAGTTCAGCTGGTGTGGGTACACCAACTGTACTGTTAGGGAGGGAGTTCCAGGATTTTGATCCAGCAACAATTATGGAACGGCGATATATTTCCAAGTCATGAGGTGAGAGAGACTTGGAGGGGAACTTGCAGGTGGTGGTGTTCCCATGCATCTGCTGTCCTTGTCCTGCTAGGTGGTAGAGGTCACAGGTTTGGAAGGTACTGTCGAAGGAGGGGTAGTGAGTTGCTGCAGTGCATCTTGTATATGGTACACACTGCTGCCACTGTGCATCGATGGTGGAGGAGTGAATATTTAAGGTGGTGGACGAGGCGCCAAACAAGCAGGTTGCTTTGTGCTGGATGATGTCGAGCTTCTTGAGTGTTGTTGGAGCCGCACTCATCCAGACAAGTGGAGAGTATTCCATCACACTCCTGATTTATGCCTTGTAGGTGGTCGTTGTAACGGAGGAAGAACCTCCAATAGTGCAAGAGGGAAATTTCGCAGTAGAAGTCCTGACAGATAAAAAAGTACAAGGCCATAGCTTGAACAGATTAGACAATGAAATAAAGACCACAGTCCCATAACAGGATGAGAAGCAGAAGTCCTCATGACTGTGAAGTTTTGGAGGCGGTCAATAAACCTGAGGCAAAACAAAGGGAGTTAGAAGACTAGGGAGAGTTTGGAGTTTATTCTGAGGTACTGTAGGAAAATAGGTGCAGGAGTAGGCCATTTGGCCTGTCGAGCCTGCTCTGCCATTCAAACAGATCATGGTCGATCATCTACCCTTACACCATTTTCCCTACTATCCCCATATGCCTTGATATCATTAGTATTCAGAAATCTTATCGATTTCAGTCTTGAACATTCTCAATGATTGAGCTTCCACAGCCCTCTGGGGTAGAGAATTGCACAGATTCTCCACCCTCTGAGTAAAGAAATTCCTCCTCATCTCAGTCTTAAATGGCCTGCCCCTTATTCTGAGACTATGTCCCCTGGTTCTAGACTTACCAGCCAGAGGAAACATCCTATCCACACCTACCCTGTCATGCCCAGTAAGAATTTTGTAAGTTTCAATGAGATCACCTTTCTTTTTTGAAACTCTAGAGAATACAAACCCGTTTCTGAAATCTCTCCTTATAAGGCAATCCCGCCATCCCAGGATCAGTCTGGTGAAGCTTTGTTGCACTCCCTCTATGGCAAGTATATTCTTCCTTAGATAAGGAGACCAAAACTGTTCACAATACTGCAGGTGCAGTCTCACCAAGGCTCTATACAATTGCAGCAAGACATCTTTACTCCTGTACTCAAATCCCCTTGCAATGAAGGCCAACATACCATTTTCCTTCCTAATTGCTTGCTGCACCTGCATACTAGCTTTTGGTGACTCGTGAACAAGGACACCCAGGTCTCTCTGGACATCAACACTTCCCAACCTCTCACCATTTAAGAAATACTCTGCCTTTCTGTTTTTTCTATCAAAGTGGATCACTTCACACTTATTCACATTATATTCCATCTGCCATGTCCTTGCCCATTCACATAGCTTGTCCAAATCCCCTTGAAGCCTCCTTGCATCCTCCTCACAACTTACATTCCCACCTAGCTTTGTGTCATCAGCAAATTTGGAAATATTACATTTGGTTCCCACATCAAAATCATTTATATAGGTTGTGAATAGCTGTTGTCCAAGCACTAATCCTTGTGGTACCCCACTGGTAACAGCCTGCCATCTTGAGAATGACCCATTTATTCCTACTCTCTGTTTTCTATTTGTTAATCAAATTTCAATCCATAGCAGTATATTACGCCCAACCCCATGTGCTCTAATTTTGTTCACTAACCTCCTGTGTGGTACCTTATCAAAAGCCTTCTGAAAATTCAAATACACCACATCCACTGGTTCTCCTTTATCTATGTTGCAAGTAACATCCTCAAAAAACTCCAACAGGTTTGTCAAACATAATTTCCCATGTTGACTCCTCCAATCAAATCATTATTTTCCTAGTGTCCAGTTATCATATCCTTTCTAATAGATTCTAACATTTTACCTACTACTGACATCAAATGAACAGGTCTGTAGTTAGTTTATTCTCTCGCTCCCTTCTTAAATAGTGAGGTCAAGGGTCAATCAATAAGCTGTGTCATATAGGTGGATTTTTGTACTGAAAAAGTCCTCGTAGTTGGGAATTAGAAGGCGAAAGCAAGGCTAGTAGCTAGGGTAAAAGCAAAATACCGCGGATGCTGGAAATCTGAAATAAAAACAAGAAATGCTGGAACCACTCAGCAGGTCTGGCAGCATCTGTGAAAAGAGAAGCAGAGTTAACGTTTCGGGTCAGTGACCCTTCATCGGAACCGGTCACTGACCCGAAACGTTAACTCTGCTTCTCTTTTCACTAGTAGCTAGGGGTTTTGAAGAGCGACTGTGTGATAGATGTTAGAGTGGACTCTCCCACAGTTGGAAAAGTAATCTTAAAGATTGTTTTAGTTCATTTTGCCACATATTCATGGGAGGATAGATCAATTGACAAAAAAGCCACATTTCTGCAGGGCGATACTTTTCAGACAGAAGTGTTTCTGAAACCGTCTAAAGAGGCAACAGAAGCAGAAGGAAAACTA
The DNA here is from genome assembly GCF_036365525.1 of Heterodontus francisci. Classification (NCBI taxonomy): domain Eukaryota; kingdom Metazoa; phylum Chordata; class Chondrichthyes; order Heterodontiformes; family Heterodontidae; genus Heterodontus; species Heterodontus francisci. The sequence goes on from NC_090373.1 coordinate 68,979,261, forward strand.
TGGAAACTAAACAAATGAGGCAATGGCTTGAACGATGCTTCTAAGGCATGGTAGTTTTCAGTGAGATGTTTTGCTGAAAGTAGGTGGTGTTCAACTAAAACCAAAACCCGCAATGTTTATTGGTACCACAAAGGAAAACATTCAGGCATCTTCATGATGCATGTTGATGATTTCTTATGGGGTGATACTGCGAAATTCGAGAAATGTGTTATTAATAAGATGAGAGTAGAACTTAAAATTGGGAGTCAGGCTTGTCAAGCTTTTAGATGTTAAGCAGAGTAGGTCTGGAATAACTTTAAATCAACAGTCCTACTTAGAGAGTGTTACCCCCACCCTGGTTAATCGTACTAAGTCATCACAAATGTTATATCTAAAGAAGAGACAGAGTAATTGCAAACCTTGATTGGGCAGTTGAATTGGTTGTGCACTCTGACTGGACCAGATGCTAGTTTTGATGTGTTGGAGTTAAGTACTACAATGAAACACCCCATAGTCAAGAATGTTTTAAACGCAAATAAAACATTGAAAAAATTAAACCTGGATAAATGTGTACTTAAGTTTCCATTCTGACGTGATCCAAAAAACATGAGACTAGTCATTTTTAGTGATACTTCACATGCTAATCTTCCTGATGTGTAGTCGAGTGCAGCTGGTTTCACAATATTTTTTTATGGGCGAGAATAGAAAATGTTGTCCTTTAGCTTGGGAAGCAAAGAAAACAAGGCACAGTGGCATAGTGGGTAGCACTGCAGCCTCACAGCTCCAGGGACCCGGGTTCGATTCTGGGTACTGCCTGTGCGGAGTTTGCAAGTTCTCCCTGTGACCGCGTGGGTTTTCCCCAGGTGCTCCGGTTTCCTCCCACCGCCAAAGACTTACAGGTGATAGGTAAATTGGCCGTTGTAAATTGCCCCTAGTGTAGGTAGGTAGGTGGTAGGGAATATGGGATTACTGTAGGGTTAGTATAAATGGGTGGTTGTTGGTCGGCACAGACTCGGTGGGCCGAAGGGCCTGTTTCAGTGCTGTATCTCTAAAATAAAAAAAAAGGTTGTTAAAAGTACTTTGCTGCAATACTGGCTCTTGTGAATGCAGTGAATATGGAACTCTACTCGGCAAAAATTTAAATGAGATTCCATACAATGGGCATGCTGAAGATAGCATACCCATTGAATGTTATGTAAATACTGTTCATTGTTGGATAATGTGTATTCTACGAAAAGGTATGAGTAAGAAAAGGTTAGAATTACAAGCTCACAGGACACGCGTCTGGTGTGGATTCTGTCTTTAATTAAACTGACTGTAATGGCAGCCCCCAGTCAGAGTGCCTCATTGTAGAGGTCACATGACTACAGAAAGCCAGGAGGCACATTAGTACAGTATTGCATTTCTATCCCAAACATCCCACTTTTCATACCAAAAACAAAAAAAAATTTGCATGCATCATCTTTTACACTGAGTTGCCCAGGTTACCCACTATGCATACAACTGTTCTCATGCATTAGTAGTTCGTCATTCCTGTCAGTCTCTGCACATGCGTTGTACAGTCATCAAATCGTGCCAGTCTCATAATGGTGCATGTGCACGTTGTCGTTGATTGCTCATCTGATTGATTTTCCTTCTCCGGCAAGTGTCGTTCCCTTGTCACCACGGTAACTGTTGTTGTTCTATTTTTGTTGTTGGGTGCTGTGGACCGCTGGGGCTGATGGTTGTTCTGTGGTCTGTGCAGTTGATGATTTCACATCTTCCTGTGACAGAACAGCTTCTCCAGTTGCGCGTGTCTGTGGTTGCGACGGTTTATCTATTCGTTCACATCCACCGCATGCAGTCGAGGTGACAATTGCTCTACTCAGGTCCCAAGTTGCCACTTGGGCTGACTCCTGTTGAGAGCATTGAAAGTTTGTACCCTGACTGGCTCTCCAATGCTCAATTCTGGCAATGGTTTGGCAGTTTCACCTTGATTTTTTCCACTCACGCCTGTTACTACTTCTGGCTTCAGTAGTTTTTTTGTCATTGGAAGAGTAGTTTGAGTACGGCGTGACATTAGTCTTTGTACCGGATTACTTGCCATGCCTTCAGTAGGGTGTGTTTCGCCACTCGAGGACTGCCTTGTATATATCTGTGCCAGATTTGCTCGATTTCTTTGATTCTTTTGGCAATTTTCACTCCAGCCTCAGCCTTTCCATTGGACTAAGCATAGTGTGGAGACGATACATGGTGTTGAATTTTCCAATCATTTATGAAGCGGCTGAATTCTTCACTCATGAACAGAGAGCCATTGTTGGTCATCACAATGTCTGGAATACCGTAACAACCAAAGTATGCTTTCAGGCATTCTACAATCTCACAGGTAGTCATTGAGGTCAGCTGGTCTACCTCCCAGTAGTTAGAATAGTAGTGTACGGTGACAAGATAATCAGTTCCTGTGAGAGTGAAGATGTCAACTCCCAGCTTCATCCAAGGTCTGTCTGGGATGTCTTGTATCAGCAGCTCTTTAGCTTGCTTAGCTTAGTACTCGTTATACACACTGCGCTGTCTGATGTGGTCCTTGATTTCATTGCTCATGTTTAACCAGTAGAGCACTTCTCTTGCATTCCTCAGACTCGACTCAATTCCTTGCTGGCTTGTTTTAGTATCTCTCCTCGCAACTCTTTAGGTATAATGACACTATTTCCTTTGTACATGATGCCATCTTGGGCTGTCAATTCATCGCTGTAAGCCCAGTATGCTCTTGTGACCACAGCAGTGTCTTTGATGCTGTCATGCCATCCTTTCATCACTACATCTTGCAACACTTGTCGTTGGATCTTGTTGAGTAGTTTGCTTGATTAGAGCAAGGCGCGTGTATGTCAGGTTCAATGTCTCTGCTGGGTTGATGACTTCCAGAGCATGTCGAGCTGCAGCTTCACGTTGGATTTGGAAGATTTCACACTCAGTCGTAGCATCCTCTACATTCTTCATAGGCATTGCAGTACTCGACAGCATGTCAATGATGTACATCTGTTTCCCTTGTGTCATGCAGGCTCCCAAGAATGAGGCATATTAATTTCACCACATGGACATTAAACTTCAAATTGTTGCTGGGAAGAAGAGAAGACCTGATATAAGGGGTTGCCAAGCCCCCTGGCTGGAAAGACATTTTTGCATATTAACAGACAGTATTTGTAGACAAAGGACCATTCCCTGACCCACCCAGTACACAAAGCCAGAAGTGGTTATACCAGTCACCTGACTACCCTGCTGGCCAATGTGGGGAGTTTTAAATTATAGAGACAGGGGTTGAACTGGCAGAAAATTCTTTGCTCCTGGACTGAGAACATCTCTCTCCTGTCGGCTCCCATCTCTTTCTCACCAGCTTCGGAAACCATTGAAGACACATGAACCCCAAGACAGAAAAGTTTACTACAGTGAACAAAGTTTAAGAATAATAGTGGGCCCCAACGAAAAGTAAGATCAACCTACAAAAGGACTCTATGGTGAGCCCGAAGAACCGTAACAAACTCTTCAGATATTGCCTCAAACCTTTCCAATTTATTTTTCTTCTGCTCTTTTCTGTCTCTATTTGCATGTGCATATTGTGTATGCACGCTAGCGTGTATCCATAGGCGTTAACTGAATTAGAATTTCAGTTTAAGTTTTAATAAATTTCACCTTTCTTCTTTAAACCTAAGAAAGCCTATAAAGCCTGTTTGTGCTCATTTCTTTGCCTTATAATTGGAAAGCGGTGAACAAAGATTCACCAAGGGGGAGCTCAAAACACGGTGTGTTTAAGATTAAACTCTGTTCCAGTAAGACCAAGTAAAGGCTGAGAGGGGCCCTTAGACACCTTTCTTGCCTGGTCATAACACTGGCTTGTATGTCACATCCAGATGATATCTCTGTAATTGGAGTAACATCCATTGCAGACGCTTTGGAGCAGATAGTAGCAGTTTGAGGAAAATGCTTTGAAGTGGCTTGTGCTCGGACTCGACTGTCACTTTGTCTCTTCCAAGTAGGCATTGATGAAAATGTTCACAAGCAAAGACAATGGCCAGACACTTTTCCTCGATCCGAGTGTCGCGTTGTTCCATTTGCATTAACATCCTGGATGCAAATGTAACCAGTTGTATTTGCTGCATTTGGGTTGCTTCAAGTCCTGTCTCACTGGCATCACACCCAGGGAAACTTCATCTTTCATGTCATTGTATTTCAGCACTGGCATTGCAGAACTAGTTGCTTGATTTTAGTGCCCCAATATGACTGCACGACCTTGGCAGTGAGTTGGCGTAATGGTTCATACTCCAATGACAAATTGGGCAAGAATTTAGCTAAATAGTTGACGAATCCAACAAATCGTTGCACTGCTTTTACATCTGTTGGTCACCGCATCGCTGCTGCTGTTCTCACCTTTTCGGGATCTGGGTGAAGACCTTTTGCTGTCAGTACATGACCTATGTACTTGACTTTGAGCATCTTTAATTGTAATTTTTTCTTGTTCAGCTTCAGGTTCATCTGGAGAGCTCTGTCCAGCAGTCACACTAGATTTTGATCATGGTCAGCAATGGCTTCTTCCACGGAGTCTCTGGATCCATAAACTAGCTTTTTCCACTCCAGGAAGATGGGGCGGCACAGTGGCGCAGCGGTTAGCACTGCAGCCTCACAGCTCCAGCGACCCGGGTTCAATTCTGGGTACTGCCTGTGTGGAGTTTGCAAGTTCTCCCTGTGTCTGCGTGGGTTTCCTCCGGGTGCTCCGGTTTCCTCCCACAAGCCAAAAGACTTGCAGGTTGGTAGGTAAATTGGCCATTAGCAATTGCCCCTAGTATAAGTATGTGGTAGGGAAATATAGGGACAGGTGGGGATGTGGTAGGAATATGGGATTAGTGTAGGATTAGTATAAATGGGTGGTTGATGGTCGGCACAGACTTGGTGGGCCGAAGGGCCTGTTTCAGTGCTGTATCTCTAAATCTAAACATAAACTAAACATCACTAACTATCTCATGCTGTCTGCATTGATACTCCTCTGGAGCCGTGGAAGTGCTGAACTACATGCACAACCATCTGTATCTCCTGAACAGAATGTGGTTAGAAAGCTGCTGCTTTCATCCAGCTTCACTTGTCAGTAACCATCCTTCGCATCTAGGGTAGTTGTGGCAAGTTGTGGCAAAATTCCTTCGATGGCTGGCATGGGGTAGTGTGATCTCTTCAGAGCTTTATTTAGAACCTTTGGGTCAATGCATACTCTCAGCTTTCCAGGTTGTTTCACTGTTACCATGCTGCTAATCCATTCTGTACGGGTTGTCACTTTCTTGATTACTCCCTTCTTTTCCAGCTCTTCTATCTTGTCTTTCTGGCTGGCCTTGAGGGCAGCTGAAACTTTCCTCGGCAGATGCTGAATTGTTCTTACCCTCTTATCCACTTCGAGATGATATTCTCCAGGAAGACATCCTAAACCTGTAAATACATAATTGTACTCCTCTAGGATCTGTTCTGCAGTCAATGGTTTAGTGCACTGCGACAGGTTGCAAATCTCTTTTTGCACATTGTGAGTTGCTTCAGCTAAGATGAGTGGCTTTTGCTTGTCGTCTATGATCTGGAACTCCAGATCTTCATTCTTGCCATTGCAAAGGGCAATCAGAGTAACTTGTCCTCTTGGTACTAGTATGGTGCCATCATATAGCCTCAAGCTTACTTTCGAGGGCTTCATTTTTGGATCGCCATTTTGAGCCACTTTGCACAGGTCTGTGAAGGTCATGGTGTTGCATGATGCACCGTTGTCTATCTGGCACTTTATGTTGACTTGATATTCTCCTTCTGCAGTCATCATTCCAATAGTCACGAACCATTTATCATCTATCGACCTGACTGAACCAACCTGTTGTATGGTATATAGTGATTTGTCAGAATCTTCAGCTGACATCTGTCCAGTGGCCATCTGTACCTGCTTGTTATGCTTCCATCTAGCCAAACACGTGTGTGCAGAATGATTCAGCTTCCTGCAATGAGAATACTGCTCTCCCCATGCTGAACATGCCTTCTTTTCCTGTGCATGATGTCCACTGCAGTATTTGCATGCCGCCCTTGTTATTGGGTTCGGAGGTGCATGCTTGTAATGTATATCTCTAAATAAATGCTTAAGGAAGTGTATAAAGTTTAGCTCTGCTTCTATCCCTTACCACCTGGCTTTCTGGTGTACAAAATAGGGTTTGATAAAGTAAAGCGGGAAGAGGCTCGCCAGGAGCATAAAGACCAGCATAGAAAAGTTGGCTGAATGGCCTGTTTCTGTGCTGTAAACAATGTGTAATTCATTTTCCCGTTTGTATCAAATTGTTTTTTGAAAACATACTATTATGGCACAATATAACTTTTTAATTGAAATAAATAAAATGCTTATACTTCAAAGTGAATTGACAGTTACACCAGGTGTGTAATCAGTACGATTTGAATGGTGCCTTTTCTCTCACTTTATTTCCATGCGTGCACAGACAACGGGCAGAATTTGCATTCACTGATCATGAGCCCGCCATCGGGAGGAATTACAGGTTGGGAACCTAGAAATGTTGGCGGGGAGACCCCGAGGAAGATTTTGGAGGAGGTGGCCAATTAAGTGGCTGCCTCGGGCAGCCCTGTCCTATAAGGACAGAGGGCAGGCTCCTGAGTCGAAAGGGCCAATATGAGACCATCCAGCACTGAAAGATCAGCAGCCCCACTGTCAGAGGTGGGCGCTGCTGAAGTATGTAGAGAGGCACGAGAATGCCTCTATTTCCAGTCACAAATGGGGGATTAAAGAGGAGCCATTGGACAGAAGGGGGCAAGCCCCACACAATAACAGGCACTGTTACGTTTCAGCAATTTATTCGCCTGGCACCTTCCCCATTGAATGGAGTCGCTGGCTCTGATGGCTACGCAGCCTGCCGTTGGGAGGCTGCCACCATTTCATGGATGATCTCCCAGCTCAATGGGAAAATACAGACGGTGTCAGAAGAGTACCCTTAACTAAGCCCTCATGGCTACCCGCCATGGCCAGTTGAGTAACCAGTCCCACCACCACCCCGCCTCCTGCAGAATCCCATGGAGGAGGGAACATGTTGTGGAGCTGACTCAACGGGATTTCCCTTCCATTTTCGGGATCCTTCTCCTCCAAATCTGCTTCTACGAGCCCTTGAAAATTCTGCCCAATCTCTCCATTTAAAAACAACATTCAATCTAATCTTATTCTGAATAAAGCTTTTGAAATTTATTCTCCAGATTTTCTTCAAACAATTCTGAAAAGCAAATCCAGATATTGTCGGAAGCTGAAGAAAAACATTCTAAAGCTGGGCTAATAGACCTATACAATGGAGAGAAATTGTACACACTGTTCATGGTCACGCTGCAAGGTGTGCCTTCAGCTAGCACAGAGTCAAAGCTCTAAGCTGATATATCATCTCAGAATTTCTAGAAACGCAAGGTCATCAACATGTGCCACAGGTGTTGCTGTTTTGTGCATTGACCATACCTTTGCTAACTCATCCAAAATGTTCTAGTTTTCTAATTAAAGTTGGCTGCAGTGAATATAGTGCCAAATCAGGAGTGGTGCAGCCAATTAGTTAACAATTCATTTTGCTTTTTGATTTCTGCAGAGATTCGACCTAATGTATTTGTTGGCTTATTGATATCTGGCAGCAAATTACTAAAAAATATCAATAGAAATCAACACTGAATAAAAACCAGGAGAAAGATTATTAGGAAAGTAAGAGTTATTATGCAACCCCCATGTTGTATCAAGAGACCATGGCTTAAAGGCCTGCTACCCGACCCGAACCCAACAGGACCCGACATGCGTCAGGTTCAGGTCGGGTCGCACTTCTGGTTCTGGCATTTGGGCTCAGATTGGGCACGATCGATAACAGGTAAGTGGCTCCAATGTTAATGTAGTTGTTGGACTAGAAAGGTGGCTTTGTTAATTATTTTAAGCTTGTGTAGATCAGCAACAAAGTGAAAAACGGAAGGTAAGTTAACTGATGGTCGGGTCAGGTTGGGCGCTGGAAAAAATGGAAGGACTTGGGCCGGGTTGGGCTCGGGTCAGATGTGGGTCTGTCGGGCTCGTGTCGGGTTTTTTTTTTGCAGACCCGAGCAGACCTTTACTATAGCTTACAGTAGCTATTTCAAGATGGCTCCTAAGCTATAAGCTCCCTAGGAAGACCCCTTGCTGTGCAACTCTATCCATGGCCATCTGCTTCCATTCTTAGTGCTTTCTCCCCCAATCTACCCTCTTAAACTGTTTAAATTCCCCTGGCTCTTTATTCAGTACATTTCAGCCCTAACTACAAGCTAACAGCTAGTTTATGTTACCTGGGCCCACTGCCCTCCCCCAACCATACCTGCTCTTTGTTTTCCTCATTGAGCACTAAATGGAATTGAATGTAATCCGGACAAAATTGCAAAGTACAGCTGGTGATACTTTGATCTTTGATCCTGCTGTCTACACCGTCCAGAGTGTCCGCAGCCATGGCGTGCGGTAAGTCCATCGTAGAGAAGAAGGAGCAGCGGGACCCGAGGGTAATAAGACTATCACAGAGGGGAAGCCTCGAGAAAAAGGTGCCCCGAACACGTAAAAAGCCACGAACGGCTCCACGGCCACAACTTCAAAGCGCCCGCGGGAGATGGCTCGGAGAACAGCTGCAGTGCAATGTCGGCGAATTCCTGCTGGTACCGGCGCCCGAGGCTGTCGCTCACCTCCCGGAGGACGCGGGTGAGCTTTCCCGGCGTCGATGGTGGGAACTGATGAAATGGTTTATTACCTGCACCCCCTTTCCCCTTCCCCCCCCACTTCCCCTTCCCAGCTCCACTCTCCCAGCTCACCAGCCTCCCCGCACCCCCCTGCAACCCCTTCCCAGCTCCCCCTCGCACCTCCTTCCCTCCACCCCTCCCCCTCGCACCCCCTCCTCCCACCGGCATCCTCCTACCCCTGTGTAGGGGCCCTAACAATCTCACTGCCTTGTGGGCGTCTCAAGAGAGACCAAGGCTAAGGGAGTAAACCCAAACAGAAAATCCGGAGTGGAACCCCGAAGGCAGTCATGTGTCACCTTGGCATGTTTCCGGCAGTTCCTGCAGCCATACCGGTGCCAAATGTCATGCTCTGCACTCCTTTGGACCCCACCAGAAAGGCCGAGAGGGGGGTTTTGACGCTTGGGCAACTCTCAACCTCCATACATTCGCCCAGGCATGCACCATGGAGAGGACACTCCATAGACGCCTCACAGCAACCAAATCAACGCGGAAGGCAGCAGTTACGGGTTATAAGTCCAGCTCAATTGGTGTAGAGATTGGGCGCCACTGGTTGCCTTTGTCGGTGGGAGAGGTCATCGCACCTCACTGGACAGCTACCGCCCGCCTCAAACCGGGCAGCCCCCGGTCAATAAGGTTCTGTCCCACCACAGTCCACCTGCTTCAATGGGTGCTTGGAGCACAGGGTCATTGCCCGAAAAGTGGACTGCAACACCGCACCAAACAACATGAAAAAAGGGAAGGTACCAGCCTTTCGTTTTGCAAGCTGGAACATCAGAACTATGTAGCCTGGCGTGTCGGAAGACCTTACACAAATCAATGATTCTCGGAAGACCGCCATCATTAACAACGAGCTCAGTGGACTCAATGTAGACATTGCAGCACTTCAGGAGACACGCCTCCCTGCGAGTGGATCTCTAACAGAGCAAGACTACACCTTCTTCTGGCAGGGTAGGGATCCTGAAGAACCAAGACAGCATGGAGTGGGCTTCGCCATCAGAAACGCCTTGCTCAGCATGATAGAGCCTCCCTCAAATGGCTCGGAACATATACTGTCCAACCGACTGCTCACTGCCTCTGGTCCAGTACACCTACTCAGCATCTATGCTCCAACACTCTGCTCCCCACCTGAAGCTAAAGACCAGTTCTACAAGGAGCTCCATAATATCATTAGTAGCATCCCCAACACCGAACACCTGTTCCTGCTGGAGGATTTTAATGCCAGGGTTGGGGCTGACCATGACTCACGGCCCTCCTGCCTTGGGCGCTATGGCGCTGGAAGGATGAATGAGAATGGACAGAGAGTGCTTGAGTTGTGTACCTATCATAACCTCTGCATCACCAACTCGTTCTTTCACACTAAGCCCTGTCACCAGGTTTCATGGAGGCACCCAAGATCGCGTCGTTGGCACCAGCTGGACCTCATCGTCACAAGGCGAGCCTCCTTAAACAGCGTTCAAATCACACGCAGCTTCCACAGTGCGGACTGCGACACCAACCACTCACTGGTGTTCAGCAAGGTTAGACTCAAACCAAAGAAGCTGCATCACTCCAAGAAGAAGGGCCACCTGCGCATCAACACGAGCAGAATTTCTAATCCACAGCTGTTACAAAAATTTCTAAATTCACTTGAAAAAGCCCTTCAAAACACTCCGACAGGGGATTCAGAGACCAAGTGGGCCCACATCAGAGACGTCATCTATGAGTCAGCTTTGACCACCTACGGCAAACGTGCGAAGAGGAATGCAGACTGGTTTCAAACTCATTTTGAAGAGCTGGAACATGTCAAAGCTGCTAAGCGCATTGCACTGTTGAACTACAAGAAAGCCCCCAGCGAGTTAATGTCCATAGCACTAAAAGCAGCCAGAAGCACTGCACAAAGAACAGCCAGGCGCTGCGCAAATGACTACTAGCAACACCTATGCAGTCATATTCAGCTGGCCTCAGACACCGGAAACATCAGAGGAATGTATGATGGCATTAAGAGAGCTTTTAGGCCAGCCATCAAGAAGATTGCCCCCCTCAAATCTAAATCAGGGGACACAATCACTGACCAACGTAAGCAAATGGACCGGTGGGTTGAGCACTACCTAGATCTGTACTCCAGGGAGAATGTTGTCACTGAGACTGCCCTCAATGCAGCCCAGCCCCTACCAGTCATGGATAAGCTGGACGTACAGCGAACAAAATCGGAACTCAGTGATGCCACTGATACTCCAGCCAGCGGAAAAGCCCCTGGGAAGGACGGCATTACCCCTGAAATAATCAAGAGTGCCAAGCCTGCTATACGCTCAGCACTACATGAATGGCTTTGCCTGTGCTGGGACGAGGGAGCAGTACCTCAGGACATGCATGATGCCAATATCATCTCCCTCTCTAAAAACAAAGGTGACCGCAGTGACTGCAACAACTACCGTGGAATCTCCCTGCTCAGCATAGTGGGGAAATGTCTTTGCTCGAGTCGCTTTAAACAGGCTCCAGAAACTGGCCGAGCGCGTATACCCTGAGGCACAGTGTGGCTTTCGTGCAGAGAGATCGACCATTGACATGCTGTTCTCCCTTTGTCAGATACAGGAGAAATGCCGCAAACAACAGATGCCCCTCTACATTGCTTTCATTGATCTCACCAAAGCCTTTGACCTCGTCAGCAGACGTGGTCTCTTCAGACTACTAGAAAAGATCGGATGTCCACCAAAGCTACTAAGTATCATCACTTCATTCCATGACAATATGAAAGGCATAATTCAGCATAGCGGCACCTCATCAGAGCCCTTTCCTATCCTGAGTGGCGTGAAACAGGGCCGTGTTCTCGCACCCAAACTGTTTGGGATTTTTTTCTCCCTGCTGCTCTCACATGCGTTCAAGTCTTCAGAAGAAGGAATTTTCCTCCACACAAGATCAGAGGGCAGGTTGTTCAACCTTGCCCGTCTAAGAGCAAAGACCAAAGTACGGAAAGTCCTCATCATGGAACTCCTCTTTGCTGACGATGCTGCATTAACATCTCACACTGAAGAGTGTCTGCAGAGTCTCATCGACAGGTTTGCGGCTGCCTGCAATGAATTTGGCCTAACCATCAGCCTCAAGAAAACGAACATCATGGGGCAGGACATCAGAAATGCTCCATCCATCAATATCAGCGACCACGCTCTGGAAGTGGTTCAAGAGTTCACCTACCTCGGCTCAACTATCAGCAGTAACCTGTCTCTAGATGCAGAAATCAACAAGCGCATGGGAAAGGCTTCCACTGCTATGTCCAGACTGGCCAAGAGAGTGTGGGAAAGTGGCGCACTGACACGGAACACAAAAGTCCGAGTGTATCAAGCCTGTGTCCTCAGTACCTTGCTCTACGGCAGCAAGGTCTGGACAACGTATGTCAGCCAAGAACGACGTCTCAATTCATTCCATCTTCGCTGCCTCCGGAGGCTTTTAAAGAGAGGTTGATTAGCGTGCAGGAGAAACATGTTCCTGTGAAAATGAGGGATAGAGATGGCAAGATTAGGGAAGCATGGATGACAGGTGAAATTGTGAGACTAGCTAAGAGGAAAAAGGAAGCATACATAAAGTCTAGGAGGCTGAAGAAAGACGAAGCTTTGAAAGAATATCGGGAATGTAGGACCAATCTGAAATGAGGAATTAAGAAGCCTAAAAGGGGTCATGAAATATCTTTATTAAACAGGGTTAAGGAAAATCCCAAAGCCTTTTATTCATATACAAGGAGCAAGAGGGTAACTAGAGAAAGGATTGGCCCACTCAAGGACAAAGGAGGAAAGTTATGCGTGGAGTCAGAGAAAATGGGTGAGATTCTAAACGAGTACTTTGCATCGGTATTCACCGAGGAGAGGGACATGACGGATGTTGAGGTTATTAGAACATTACAGCGCAGTACAGGCCCTTCGGCCCTTGATGTTGCGCCGACCTGTGAAACCATCTGACCTACACTATTCCATTTTCATCCATATGTCTATCCAATGACCACTTAAATGCCTTTAAAGTTGGCGAGTCTACTACTGCTGCAGGCAGGGCGTTCCACGCCCCTACTACTCTCTGAGTAAAGAAACTACCTCTGACATCTGTCCTATATCTATCACCCCTCAACTTAAAGCTATGTCCCCTCGTGTTTGCCATCACCATCCGAGGAAAAAGACTCTCACTATCCACCCTCTCTAACCCTCTGATTATCTTATATGTCTCTATTAAGTCACCTCTCCTCCTCCTTCTCTCCAACGAAAACAACCTCAAGTCCCTCAGCCTTTCCTCGTAAGACCTTCCCTCCATACCAGGCAACATCCTAGTAAATCTCCTCTGCACCCTTTCCATAGCTTCCACATCCTTCCTATAATGCGGTGACCAGAACTGCACGCAATACTCCAGGTGCGGTCTCACCAGAGTTTTGTACAGCTGCAGCATGACCTCGTGGCTCCGAAACTCGATCCCCCTACCAATAAAAGCTAACACACCATATGCCTTCTTAACAGCCCTATTAACCTGGGTAGCAACCTTCAGGGATTTATGCACCTGGACACCAAGATCTCTCTGTTCATCTACACTACCAAGAATCTTCCCATTAGCCCAGTACTCTGCATTCCTGTTACTCCTTCCAAAGTGAATCACCTCGCACTTTTCAGCATTAAACTCCATTTGCCATCTCTCAGCCCAGCTCTGCAGCCTATCTATGTCCCTCTGTACCCTACAACATCCTTCGGCACTATCCACAACTCCACCGACCTTAGTGTCATCCGCAAATTTACTAACCCACCCTTCTACACCCTCTTCCAGGTCATTTATAAAAATGACAAACAGCAGTGGCCCCAAAACAGATCCTTGCGGTACACCACTAGTAACTAAACTCCAGGATGAACATTTGCCATCAACCACCACCCTCTGTCTTCTTTCAGCTCGCCAATTTCTGATCCAAAGCTCTAAATCACCTTCAACCCCATACTTCCGTATTTTCTGCAATAGCCTACCATGGGGAACCTTATCAAACTCCCTACTGAAATCCATATACACCACATCCACTGCTTTACCCTCATCCACCTGTTTGGTCACCTTCTCGAAAAACTCAATAAGGTTTGTGAGGCACGACCTACCCGTCACAAAACCGTGCTGACTATTGCTAATGAACTTATTCTTTTCAAGATGATTATAAATCCTGTCTCTTATAACCTTTTCCAACATTTTACCCACAACCGAAGTAAGGCTCACAGGTCTATAATTACCAGGGCTGTCTCTACTCCCCTTCTTGAACAAGGGGACAACATTTGCTATCCTCCAGTCTTCCGGCACTATTCCTGTCGACAATGACGACATAAAGATCAAGGACAAAGGCTCTGCAATCTCCTCCCTAGCTTCCCAGAGAATCCTAGGATAAATCCCATCTGGCCCAGGGGACTTATCTATTTTCACACTTTCCAAAATTGATAACACCTCCTCCTTGTGAACCTCAATCCCATCTAACCTAGTAGCCTGAATCTCAGTATTCTCCTCGACAACATTTTCTTTCTCTACTGTAAATACTGACGCAAAATATTCATTTAACACTTCCCCTATCTCCTCTGATTCCACACACAACTTCCCACTACTATCCTTGATTGGCCCTAATCTAACTCTAGTCATTCTTTTATTCCTGATATACCTATAGAAAGCCTTAGGGTTTTCCCGATCCTATCCGCCAATGACTTCTCGTGTCCTCTCCTTGCTCTTCTTAGCTCTCCCTTTAGATCCTTCCTGGCTAGCTTGTAACTCTCAAGCGTCCTAACTGAGCCTTCACGTCTCATCCTAACATAAGCCGCCTTCTTCCTCTTGACAAGCGCTTCAACTTCTTTAGTAAACCACGGCTCCCTCGCTCGACAACTTCCTCCCTGCCTGACAGGTACATACTTATCAAGGACACGCAGTAGCTGCTCCTTGAATAAGCTCCACATTTCGATTGTTCCCATCCCCTGCAGTTTCCATCCCCATCCTACGCATCCTAAATCTTGCCTAATCGCATCATAATTTCCTTTCCCCCAGCTATAATTTTTGCCCTGCGGTATATACCTGTCCCTGCCCATCGCTAAGGTAAACCTAACCGAATTGTGATCACTATCACCAAAGTGCTCACCTACATCTAAATCTAACACCTGGCCGGGTTCATTACCCAGTACCAAATCCAATGTGGCATCGCCCCTGGTTGGCCTGTCTACATACTGTGTCAGAAAACCCTCCTGCACACACTGGACAAAAACGGACCCATCTAAAGTACTCGAACTATAGTATTTCCAGTCGATATTTGGAAAGTTAAAGTCCCCCATAACAACTACCCTGTTACTCTCGCCCCTGTCGAGAATCATCTTCGCTATCCTTTCCTCTACATCTCTGGAACTATTTGGAGGTCTATAAAAGACTCCCAACAGGGTGACCTCACCTCTCCTGTTTCTAACCTTGGCCCATACTACCTCAGTAGACGAGTCCTCAAACGTCCTTTCTGTCGCTGTAATACTCTCCCTGATTAACAATGCCACACCCCCCCCCTCTTTTACCATCTTCTCTGTTCTTACTGAAACATCTAAATCCCGGAACCTGCAACATCCATTCCTGCCTCTGCTCTACCCATGTCTCCGAAATGGCCACTGCATCGAGATCCCAGGTACCAACCCATGCTGCAAGCTCACCCACCTTATTCCGGATGCTCCTGGCGTTGAAGTAGACACACTTTAAACCAGGTTCTTGCTTGCCAGTGCCCTCTGGCGTCCTTGTAACCTTATCCCTGACCTCACTACTATCAACATCCTGTACACTGGCACTACATTTTAGGTTCCCATTCCCCTGCTGAATTAGTTTAAACTGTCCCGAAGAGCACTAGCAAATCTCCCCCCCAGGATATTGGTACCCCTCTGGTTCAGGTGAAGACCATCCTGTTTGTAGAGGTCCCACCTACCCCAGAAAGAGCCCCAATTATCCAAGAAACCAAAACCCTCCCTCCTGCACCATCCCTGCAGCCACGTGTTCAACTCCTCTCTCTCCTTATTCTTCGCTTCGCTATCACGTGGCACGGGCAACAACCCAGAGATAACAACTCTGTTTGTTCTCGCTCTAAGCTTCCACCCTAGCTCCCTGAATTTCTGTCTTAAATCCCCATCTCTCTTCCTAACTATGTCGTTGGTGCCTATGTGGACCACGACTTGGGGCTGCTCCCCCTCCCCCTTAAGGTTAGGAACAGATGTTTGATTACTCTAGGTCAAGTCGGCATAAGGAGGGAGGAAGTGTTGGGTATTCTAAAAGGCATTAAAGTGGACAAGTCCCCAGGTCCAGATGGGATCTATCCCAGGTTACTGAGGGAAGCGAGAGAGGAAATAGCTGGGGCCTTAACAGATACCTTTGCAGCATCCTTAAACACGGGTGAGGTCCCGGAGGACTGGAGAATTGCTAATGTTGTCCCCTTGTTTAAGAAGGGTAGCAGGGAAAATCCAGGTAATTATAGACAGGTGAGCCTGACGTCAGTGGTAGGGAAGCTGCTGGAGAAGATACTGAGGGATCGGATCTATTCCCATTTGGAAGAAAATTAGCTTATCAGTGATAGGCAAAATGGTTTTGTGCAGGGAAGGTCATGTCTTACCAACTTAGTAGAATTCTTTGAGGAAGTGACAAAGTTGATTGATGAGGGAAGGGCTGTAGATGTCATATACATGGACTTCAGTAAGGCGTTTGATAAGGTTCCCCATGGTAGGCTGATGGAGAAAGTGAAGTCGCATGGGGTCCAGGGTGTACTAGCTAGATGGATCAAGAACTGGCTGGGCAACAGGAGACAGAGAGTAGCAGTGGAAGGGAGTTTCTCAAAATGGAGACGTGTGAACAGTGGTGTTCCACAGGGATCCGTGCTGGGACCACTGTTGTTTGTGATATACATAAATGATTTGGAGGAAAGTATAGGTGGTCTGATTAGTAAGTTTGCAGATGACACTAAGATTGGTGGAATAGCAGATAGTGAAGGGGACTGTCAGAGAATACAGCAGAATATAGATAGATTGGAGAGATGGGCAGAGAAATGGCAGATGGAGTTCAATCAGGGCAAATGCGAGGTGATGCATTTTGGAAGATCCAATTCAAGAGTGAACTATACAGTAAATGGAAAAGTCCTGGGGAAAATTGATGTACAGAGAGATTTGGGCGTTCAGGTCCATTGTTCCCTGAAGGTGGCAACGCTGGTCAATAGAGTGGTCAAGAAGGCATACGGCATGCTTTTCTTCATCGGACGGGGTATTGAGTACAAGGGTTGGCAGCTCATGTTACAGTTGTATAAGACTTTGGTTCGGCCACATTTGGAATACTGCGTGCAGTTCTGGTCGCCACATTACCAAAAGGATGTAGACGCTTTGGAGAGGGTGCAGAGGAGGTTCACCAGGATGTTGCCTGGTATGGAGGGCGCTAGCTATGAAGAGAGGTTGAGTAGATTAGGCTTATTTTCATTAGAAAGACGGAGGTTGAGGGGGGACCTGATTGAGGTGTACAAAATCATGAGAGGTATAGACAGGGTGGATAGCAAGAAGCTTTTTCCCAGAGTGGGGGATTCAATTACTAGGGGTCACGAGTTCAAAGTGAGAGGGGAAAAGTTTAGGGGGGATATGCGTGGAAAGTTCTTTACGCAGAGGGTGGTGGGTGCCTGGAACGCTTTGCCAGCGGAGGTGGTAGACGCGGGCACGATAGCGTCTTTTAAGTTGTATCTCGACAGATACATGAATGGGCAGGAAGCAAAGAGATACAGACCCTTCGAAAATAGGCGACATGTTTAGATAGAGGATCTGGATCGGCGCAGGCTTGGAGGGCCCAAGGGCCTGTTCCTGTGCTGTAATTTTCTTTGTTCTTTGGCATCAGGTGGCAGGACCGTATCTCCAACACAGAAGTCCTCAAGGCGGCCTATATCCCCAGCATCTACACACTACTGAGTCAGCGGCGCTTGAGATGGCTTGGCCATGTGATCCGCATGGAAGATGACAGGATCCCCAAAGACACATTGTACAGCGAGCTCGCCACTGGTATCAGACCCGCCGGCCATCCATGTCTCCGCTTTAAAGACGTCTGCAAACGTGACATGAAGTCCTGTGACATTGATCACAAGTCGTGGGAGTCAGTTGCCAGCGATCGCCAGAGCTGGCAGGCAGCCATAAAGGCGGGGCTAAAGCGTGGCGAGTCGAAGAGACTTAGCAGTTGGCAGGAAAAAAGACAGAGGCGCAAGGGGAGAGCCAACTGTGTAACAGCCCCGACAAACAAATTTTTCTGCAGCACCTGTGGAAGTGTCTGTCACTCTCGAATTGGCCTTTATACCCACTCCAGGCGCTGCTCCACTGACCACCTCCAGGTACTTACCCATTGTCTCTCGAGCCAAGGAGGCCAAAGAAGACAGTAGCTAGCAGTGTAAGAAACAATTTTGTATAAATATTTGCATTTCATTACATTAAATTTTTAAAAATCTGGACTCTGATTTGATAAATCTGACCAAGACAATTCTGAGTTAAATGTATAAAGAAAGAATTTGTAGAATCGTGAAAACAGCTATATTACGATGCCCAGGAGTGATTTTCTCGCTTTTAAACATGTTTTTGTGTTAATTTAAAAGGCTAACTACAGATACGATAACATTGATTGAAATCAACAATTACAGACCAAAATACCGCACTGAAGAACTCAACTTCTCAACTGGAAAAGAAAATAAATACCTAATGATGAAGAAAAGAGAATACAACACAAAGTGGCCCATATTTTGCAGTCAGTGGTGAAGGGATAGCGCTCACTGTTGACCTCAACAAAAGCTGCCTCCAAAGTTTTAGTTGGGT
This sequence comes from Heterodontus francisci, assembly GCF_036365525.1. Lineage (NCBI taxonomy): Eukaryota > Metazoa > Chordata > Chondrichthyes > Heterodontiformes > Heterodontidae > Heterodontus > Heterodontus francisci. Next base: position 68,997,812 of record NC_090373.1, read on the forward strand.
CTAGCACATCGATTTCCTCTATTCTGACGTGACTTTGAATTTGGCACCATCTGTGGTTGTCCAGCAACAATGCAGGCAGCAAGCAAGCAGGCAGGCAGGTCAGCCCATCAAATTGAAGAATTCTCACAGACAGCAAAGCAGGAAGTAGAAAGTCACGCTATTGTTCATATTTTAGGACATTGTACAGAAAGCAAAATAAAGACCAGTCATATACATGGAATTAAGATAAAAGCTGAAATGTCATGAACAAACTTAAAAATATAAAATAAAAATTAATTTGCAATATTTTAAAAACCATGGAATTTTTAAATGTTATTTTATGCGAATGAGACTCCAAGCTTTTAAAATTGTTTTTTCAGGGCCAGAGAGGTCATCACCAGTAATTATGACTTAGTACATTGTTTAAAAACTCAGTTGCACCTCATTCAACAAGGCCTAACATTTTCAACAGTTTTTACAGCCAGAATAGTGCATAGTGTTCAGTATCATTTGCAACTCAGATACTGAATGCCCGCATGCAGCAAAATCTGGACAACACACAGGCTTGGGCTGAAAAATGAGAAGTAACATTTGCGTCACACAAGAACCAGGCAATGACCATCTCCAACAAGAGAGAAACTAACCATCTCTCCTTTTCATTAAATGGCATTACCATTGCTGAATTCCCCACTACCAACATCCTTGGGGTCACCGTTGACCGGAACCTTAATTTGATCAGCCATATAAATACTGTGACTACAAAAGCAGGTTGGAGGCTGGGAATTCTGTGACAAGTAACTCATTTTCTGACTCGCCAAAGCCTGTTCAACATTTACAAGGCACAAGTGGCGCAGTGGTTAGCACCGCAGCCTCGCAGCTCCAGTGACCTGGGTTCAATTCTGCCTGTGTGGAGTTTGCAAGTTCTCCCTGTGTTTGCATGGGTTTCCTCCGGGTGCTCCGGTTTCTTCCCACATGCCAAAGACTTGCAGGTTGATAGGTAAATTGGCCATTAGCAATTGCCCCTAGTAGAGGTATGTGGTAGGGAAATATAGGGACAGGTGGGGATGTGGTAGGAATATGGGATTAGTGTAGGATTAGTATAAATGGGTGGTTGATGGTCGGCACAGACTTGGTGGGCCGAATGGCCTGTTTCAGTGCTGTATCTCTAAACTAAACTAAAAAAGTCAGGGGTGTGATGGAACACTCTCTGCTTGCCTGGATAAGTGAAGCTCCAAACAACACTCAAGAAGCTCTACACCATCCAGGACAATGATTCTATGTTGAAGGCATCAGCTCAGACTCAAACAGCAAACCCAGTAGAGGAGCAGGGCATCACTGACAGCAACTTCCAGATTTCCACATTTAACTGCACATGTGCAGACAGCAGTGGCTGTATTTTCAGAGGCCGCCGCTGAAGACGGCAGCAGACGTAAAAAATGTAACTTGCCTGCACAGGCACCGCATCACAGAGCCGCTGCGATTTCAAATGCAGCAGCTCATTTGCATGGCTGCGGCGCCCACCACCCGCAATGATGTGCGGGGGCAGGAACCATGGCCGGCAAAGGTGTCCGGCGCCAATGTGCAGGAGCCATTTTTAAAGGGCCAGGTAAGTTAAATTTCCACAAAACAGAAGTAAATGACCTTGACGTGCATTTTCTAACCCCCCCAATGACATTTCCAAACATTTGTGCCCTTTTCTACCCCCCCCCCCACAGCTCAGCAGCTTTTCTCTTTACCCCTTTCTATCAGCCCCCCCTGCTGACCAATCTGCATCATTGTTACCCCACTCCCCCACCCTACCCACACAGAGAAAAAATCCTCCTCCCCCCCCCTCCACAGGTGTTGCGCCACATTTCCCCAAACGGGGGTTCGAAGGCGCGGGATTGTCTGCCGCCCAAATGAATATCAGTGCAACGATTAAGGAGGCACCGGAACCCTCATTTAATCAGGTATGTAAATTATTTTACATATTGAAATGGGGGTCCTGTTGCTGAGCAGGGGGGCGGCCGTCGCGAGGTCTCGCTGCTGCCGAGATCAGCATGGGACCTGTCGCCATCGGGGTCAGTGGTGGGCCTCCGCCATCGTTCCTGATGGCATAGGGGCTTTAAAATGCAGTCCAGAAGTTACTGTCAGCTCTGTCGTCATTACAACCGCAAATTCCAGGTAAATGTTCTTAAGGGGTAAAGAATTTCCAGTGGGAGTCATGCTTCAGGTGAACATGGTCATGCCAGTAATGCTAAGCTATTTGGCTTCAAGTTCAAACCCAAATTCCCAGCAGGTCCATCGCAATCAAACACTTTACTGTTTAATCATATTTATTCTGTTGTATTGTGACATGTCATTAGTCAATAGTTATATAGATTATGCTGATGAAATAAATCACATTATTTAATCTAATAGATGCATAGTGGTAAATTCAACTGATGATAAACTACTAAAAATATTCAATTGAAGCCAAATGTATTATAGCCAGAAAAATAGTTACAAAATTGACCAATTGGAAATATACATGGAAATAAATGTGAAATTTATAATAATTATGAACTTGAGTGTCAAACCGAATACATATTTAAACAGTAAAGAGATTTGTGTGATTGTACCAAACATATGACCACACCAGAATCACTCTGCAAAACTAAGAGTCAGCAGCGATCAAAGTAGTTTCCATTCCGCAAATTCACAATTGTCATTGATTTTAATGGGAACAGAGCTATGCTAATTAATAGTTCACTGTTTCAGAGGAGCAGTGGAAAAACCTTGTCTAAGTAATGGTGTAAGTCACTTACGCCATAATTTCCTGTGACCTTTGCACCATAAAATGGGTTCTACAAAGTAGATGTACCATTGCAATGGCACAAGCCTCCAGAAAATCCTGAGCCATCAAGTCCAAGCCAAGGCATTTGCAAGAGGGTGAGGTCTTTAAGCAAAGCTTCAACTAAGGCTTTAAAAGTTACAAAAAAAATAAAAGCAAAGAATGCATTTATATAACGCCTTCATGACCTCAGGACGTCCCAAAGTGCTTTATAGCCAATGAAATACTTTTGAAGTACAGACATTGTTGTAATATAGGAAACATGGCAGCTAATTTGTACACAGAAAGAAAGCTCCCACACACTGCAATGTGATAATGAGCAACTAATCTGTTTTTAGGTGTTGGTGGAGGGAAAAATATTGGCTAGTGAAATATGCAATTATTTGATATTTCTAATTTTAAGATCTTTAAATTTGAACTTCAGAAATTTCAATTACAGAGAACAAAAAATCAGTTGAAATCTTTTCAGAGCGTTCTGAGTGACTTGGTTAGTTGACAGCAGAACCGAAGTGCCAGTTTACCAACAAAGATCGCAGATAAGACTGGGGGTGTAGCAGTGATTTTTTTTTTTGGGGGGGGGGGGGGGGGCAAGTGACTAGAGAAGGTGAAGAGTAGGCAAATGCCAGAAAATAGCAAGCAGCAGGCCCCAAAACAAGGCAGAGTGACTTTAAGGGGGATTTTAACTTCCATATTGTGATGGAGTCTGAGTGTGCAGACTGCTATCTGAACAGTTGAACTGTTGAATGTACTGCTAGGCACTGACTTTGGGATTCAAAGTTTGTGTTTTTTCTGAGACAGTCATTTACTGGGAATGGAAACTGAACGCTTCAGAGTTCTGGGAAAGACAGGACTGGATGAAACCAGTTAAAATAAACAGTCCTGTGGTCAGAGTTGTGACCAGAGACATGCTCAGGTTTCAGTTTACAAGATCATTCTGCAGTGTGTGGAAGTAATTGGAACCTGTTTTCTGGGAGCTGGCCTTTGGCAAATACAAGTCACTACAGCTGTTTTCTGTGACTTAAGAGTTACTTAAGGTGCCACCAGGGGAGCAACGCCATCAGGACTGTTGTGAAAAAAACTATATTAGTTCTGGAAGGGTTTGGTGGAGGTGGTAGCGGTGGAGTTCGGTTTGCAGGGGAACTGCTATCAAATGGAAGTCAGTGTTTGCATCTTGCAAGATGAGATCTGGAGATCTACTTGAAAAGTTCAAAGACCTGAAGGACTGTGTGGTTGTAATTGTATCTTTGCTGAGAGGACTATCCAAAAGACTTGTGAAATATATCTTTGTTGCACCTGATAATTAACGTGTAACCTTATATTTTTTTTCTAAATGGGTGTTGGTCAGTGGATTAGATTCTTTTGGTTTGTGATCTCCACGGGGATAACAAAGCTCATAGGGAGGTGGTGGCGTAGTGGTATTGTCACCAGACTAGTAACCCAGAGCCCTAGGCTAATGCTCTGGGGGCATAGGTTCAAATCCCACCATGACAGATGGTGGAATTTGAATTCAATTAATAAAAATCTGGAATTAAAAAGCTAGTCTAGTGGTGATCATGAAACCATTGTTGATTTTATGGACAGTGCAGTGGTTAGCACCGCAACCTCACAGCTCCAGTGACCCGGGTTCAGTTCTGGGTACTGCCTCTGCGGAGTTTGCAAGTTCTCCCTGTGACCGTGTGGTTTCCGCCGGGTGCTCCGGTTTCTTCCCACAGGCAAAGACTTGCAGGTTGATAGGTAAATTGGCCATTGTAAATTGCCCCTAGTGTAGGTGGTAGGAGAATGGTGGGGATGTGGTAGAGAATATGGGATTAATGTAGGATTAGTATAAATGGGTGGTCATTGGTCGGCACAGACTCGGTGGGCCAAAGGGCCTGTTTCAGTGCTGTATCAATAAATAAACAAATAAACAAACAATATAGATTGGCATTAGTAGGCAAGCTCGTGTGAGAAAATTGATGAATTTCTTGTGTGTGTTCAGGACAGTTTTCTGTCCTAGAAGCAACAAAGAGCTGGGCCATATTAGGTTTAACAATGGATAATGATTTAGAAAACTGCCTAACATTGCATGAACATTTATCTAATAGTGATCATAATAAGAACAAAATAAATAGGAGCAGGAATAGACCATACAGCCCTTCAAGCCTGCTCCATCATTCAATACCATCATAGCTGATCTTCTGCTTCAACTGCACTTTCCCACCTGCTCCCCATATCCTTTGATTCCCTGAGAGATTAAAAATCTATCAATCCCAGCATTGAAAATATATGATTGAGCATCTACAACCCTCTGGGTAGAGAATTCCAAAGATTCACAACTCTCTGAATGAAGGAATTTTTCCTCATCTCAGTCCTAAATGACCAACTCCTTGAGGCCATACCCCTGTGTTCTAGATTCCTCAGCCAGGGGAAACAACCTCTCAATATTTTCCTTATAAACCCTCTTCGGAATCTTATATGCTTCAATGAGATCACATCTCATTTTTATAAACTCCAGAAGGAGCATGATAATATGATATTGTTCAATGTTGCATTTGAAAGGGTGAAACACAAAACAGCTAAGATTCTAGATTTAGGTAAGGCTGACTTCAATGGAATAAGACACTGTCCACGCTCAATCTGTTATTGGGTAAAATAGAATCACAGAATTGTTACAGTGCAGAAGGAGACCACTGTGTCCACACTGGCTCCTCCTCGTAACCCTATTCCAGACCTTAACCTTAACTGTATGAAAAAGACTTTCCTCATGCCACTTTTGCTTCTTCTATCAATTATTTTAAATCTGTGCCCTCTCATTCTCGATCCTTTCATGAGTGGGAACAGTTTCTCTCTACACTGTCCAGACCCCTCATGATTTTGAATATCTCTATCAAATCTCCTCTCAGCCTTCTCTTCTCCTAGTAAAACAGTCCGAACATCTCCAATCTATCTTCAGATCTGAAGTTCCACAGCCTTGGAATCATTCTCGTGAATCTTGTCTGCACTCTCTCTAATGCCTTCACATCCTTCCTAAAGCACTGCGCGCATTACTGGACGCAATACTCCAGCTGAGGCCCAACTAGTGTCTTACATAAGTTTAACATAATATCTTGCTCTTGTAATCTATGCTCTTATTAATAAAGCCCAGGGTACCGGATGCTTTATTAACTGGGCTGTCAACCTGACCTTACACCTTCAATGACTTATGCACATATACACCCAGGTCCCTCTGCTCCTGTACCTCCTTTAGAATTGTACCCTTTATTTTATATCGTCTCTCCATGTTCTTTCTACCAAAATGAATCACATCACATTTCTCCGCATTGAACTTTGTTACGACCAGGTGAAGAAAGGATCTAGGGCTCCCCTCTCAGCCTTTTCTTGGTTTGGCCACAAGAGAGTTTAACTTTTAAAACACAGTGTTTTTAGCTTCCCCTCAGTGAGTTCTTGCTCACTGCTCTCTAATTGTCATTGTAATGGAATCAGACAGGTTTTCTCAGATTTAAACAAGAAAGGTGTAAGTTTATTAACCTCAAAACTCCAACTCAGTTAAAACTACTAAAAATTCATGATGTGACCACGCTAACATGCATATGCGAAATACACACACACAAATAGAGACAGGGGAGGAGAAAGAATTAAAGGGGGGGGGGGGTGGGGGGGAAGGTTTGAAGTAGTATATGGAATTCAGTTACTGGTTTTAGGTTCGGTGCAAAATGCTTGATTGAAGTTAAGTCTTGCAGTTCGTGTTGGGGCCCAGTGCACACTTTTAAACTTGTTGCGCTGGTACCAGAAGGCTACAGTGTCTTCTGTCTTGAGGCTTAAGTTACTTCCGTGGGTCCCTGGAACTTTGCGTGAGAGGGAGACACAGAGAGAGAGAGAGAGAGAGAGAGAGACCTTGCTTGTCTTTGGTCTTCAAAAGTAGTCTGCCTCATAACTTTACTGTGAGCACAATTCAATCTATTCCCAGGTTGGCCAGCAGGTTAGTCATGTGACTAGCTCTTTGTTTGAAACAGCCTTACTTGCAAAGTTTGTTGATTCTTCAGAGTTTACTAGACACACCGTTGCAGGGGTGGGTGCGGGGGGATGCTGGCTCTTACACAGACAATGACTGTCAATCTTCACTATTGACAAAACCCATCTGGCTAACTGAATCGGGGAGGCACTCCCATTGTCTCTCCATTAAACTATATCTCAGAATGCAAATGTACAGCCAGGTTTTCAGCCATTCAGTCCTGTGGTCTTTTTAAACAAATTATGTTCAAGGTCCAGTAACAACTCAAATATTGTTCCATATTAGTGTTCCAGATTCAGCGAGCGTGAAACAGTGAGAGCGGAGCCGGAGTATAAAGAGACTGGGAGAGAGAGCGAGTTCATTCAGCGAGCCACCTACCTTCCGGGAGCAGTCCAGGCGCGTCGGAGTTTTGGAAAAAAAGTCAACAGAGACATCACAGGAAAGCTGCAAGGTGATTGGTTGGTGAGTAACAGCTGTTAGGGAATAACTCAATAGCTCGGTAAATAATTAAAGCAAAGAGAAAGGTCTACAGTCCTTTTTAGTATAGTAGGTAGTGTTTTTTTGGGGGAGGGGAATCAATGTACCTAGTGTAAATCTAATTTGGGGTAATTTAAGGGAGTAAAAACAGTGAAAAAAAGTGTCATCACAGGAAAACCTTAAGTTCATTGGTTGGTAAGTAATTGCTAATTTGAATTACCTATTCTAAGTTGATTTCAAATTAAAGGCGAATAGGAGAAATATTTTACAGATTAAAAACTAAAGACCAGTTGGAAATTTAAAAAACAAATCAAAATCTAATTAAATAAAATAGAGATGCAGGGCCAGGCAATGTGTTGTACCTGCATCATGTGGGAGCTGGTGGACCCCACTGTGGTTCCTGGTGAACACATCTGTAGCAAGAGTTGGCTGCTCTTGGAACTCCGGCTCAGAGTTGATGAGCTGGAGTCTGAGCTTCGGACACTGTGACACATCAGGGAGGGGGAGAGTTACCTGGACGCTGTGTTTCAGGAGACAGTCACACTCCTTAGATTAACTACCTTGAATTCGGCCAGTGGTCAGGGACAGGGGGTGGTGACTATGAGTGAGGCAGGTAGAGGGATCCAGGAGGTAGTGCTGCAGGAGGCTCAGTCACTGTCCTTGTCCAACAGGTTCGAGATTCTTACTCCCTGTGTGGACGAGAGCAGAGACTGTAGGGAGGATGAGCAAACTGACCACAGCACTGTGGTACAGGGTGCCATTCAAGTTGGGGGAGAAAAGAGAAATGTAGTCATAATCGGGGATAGTACAGTTAGGGGCATAGACACTGTTCTCTGTGGCCAGGATCGAGAGTCCCGAAGGCTCTGTTGCCTACCTGGTGCTAGGGCTCAGAATATCTCATCTGGGCTGCACAGGAACTTGGAGTGGGAGGGGAAAGATCCAGTTGTCGTGGTCCACGGAAGTACCAATGATATAGGTAGAATGAGGTTAGAGGTTCTGCCGAGGGAATATGACCAGCTGCGGGCTAAATTAAAAAGCAGAACCAAAAAGGTAATAATCTCCGGATTACCTGAGCCTCGAGCAAATTGGCAAAGGGTCAATAAGATTAAAGAGGTAAATGCGTGGCTCAAAGACTGGTGTGGGAGAAATGGGTTCGAATTCATGGGATATTGGCACCAGTACTGGTGCCAGTAACAACGAGCTCAGTAGACTCAATGTGGACATTGCAGCACTTCAGGAGACTCGCCTCCCCGCGAGTGGCTCTCTAGCAGAGCAAGACTACACCTTCTTCTGGCAGGGCAGGGATCCTGAAGAACCAAGACAGCATGGAGTGGGCTTCGCCATCAGAAACTCCTTGCTCAGCATGATAGAGCCTCCCTCAAATGGCTCGGAACGCATACTGTCCATCCGACTGCTCACCACCTCTGGTCCAGTACACCTACTCAGCATCTATGCTCCAACACTCTGTTCCGCACCTGAAGCTAAAGACCAGTTCTATGAACAACTCCATAACATCATTAGCAGCATCCCCAACACCGAACACCTATTCCTGCTGGGGGACTTTAATGCCAGGGTTGGGGCCGACCATGACTCATGGCCCTCCTGCCTTGGGCGCTATGGCGTTGGAAGGATGAATGAGAACGGGCAGAGACTGCTTGAGTTGTGTACCTATCATAACCTCTGCATCACCAACTCGTTCTTTCACACTAAACCCTGTCACCAGGTTTCATGGAGGCACCCAAGATCACGTCGTTGGCACCAGCTAGACCTCATTGTCACAAGGCGAGCCGCCTTAAACAGTGTTCAAATCACACGCAGCTTCCACAGTGCGGACTGCGACACCGACCACTCCCTGGTGTGCAGCAAGGTTAGACTCAGACCAAAGAAGTTGCATCATTCCAAGCAGAAGGGCCACCCGCGCATCAACACGAGCAGAATTTCTCACCCACAGCTGTTACAAAAATTTCTAAATTCACTTGTAACAGCCCTTCAAAACACTCCCACAGGGGATGCTGAGACCAAGTGGGCCCACATCAGAGATGCCATCTATGAGTCAGCTTTGACCACCTACGGCAAAAGTGCGAAGAGAAATGCAGACTGGTTTCAATCTCATAATGAAGAGCTGGAACCTGTCATAGCCGCTAAGCGCATTGCACTTTTGAACTACAAGAAAGCCCCCAGCGATTTAACATCCGCAGCACTTAAAGCAGCCAGAAGTACTGCACAAAGAACAGCTAGGCGTTGCGCAAACGACTACTGGCAACACCTATGCAGTCATATTCAGCTGGCCTCAGACACCGGAAACATCAGAGGAATGTATGATGGCATGAAGAGAGCTCTTGGGCCAACCATCAAGAAGATCACCCCCCTCAAATCTAAATCGGGGGACATAATCACTGACCAACGCAAACAGATGGACCGCTGGGTTGAGCACTACCTAGAACTGTACTCCAGGGAGAATGCTGTCACTGAGACTGCCCTCAATGCAGCCCAGCCTCTACCAGTCATGGATGAGCTGGACATACAGCCAACCAAATCGGAACTCAGTGATGCCATTGATTCCCTAGCCAGCGGAAAAGCCCCTGGGAAGGACAGCATTACCCCTGAAATAATCAAGAGTGCCAAGCCTGCTATACTCTCAGCACTACATGAACTGCTATGCCTGTGCTGGGACGAGGGAGCAGTACCCCAGGACATGCGCGATGCCAACATCATCACCCTCTATAAAAACAAAGGTGACCGCGGTGACTGCAACAACTACCATGGAATCTCCCTGCTCAGCATAGTGGGGAAAGTCTTTGCTCGAGTCGCTCTGAACAGGCTCCAGAAGCTGGCCGAGCGCGTCTACCCTGAGGCACAGTGTGGCTTTCGTGCAGAGAGATCGACTATTGACATGCTGTTCTCCCTTCGTCAGATACAGGAGAAATGCCGTGAACAACAGATGCCCCTCTACATTACTTTCATTGATCTCACCAAAGCCTTTGACCTCGTCAGCAGACGTGGTCTCTTCAGACTACTAGAAAAGATCGGATGTCCACCAAAGCTACTAAGTATCATCACCTCATTCCATGACAATATGAAAGGCACAATTCAACATGGTGGCTCCTCATCAGAGCCCTTTCCTATCCTGAGTGGTGTGAAACAGGGCTGTGTTCTCGCACCCACACTTTTTGGGATTTTCTTCTCCCTGCTGCTTTCACATGCGTTCAAATCCTCTGAAGAAGGAATTTTCCTCCACACAAGATCAGGGGGCAGGTTGTTCAACCTTGCCCGTCTAAGAGCGAAGTCCAAAGTACGGAAAGTCCTCATCAGAGAACTCCTCTTTGCTGACGATGCTGCTTTAACATCTCACACTGAAGAATGCCTGCAGAGTCTCATCGACAGGTTTGCGTCTGCCTGCAATGAATTTGGCCTAACCATCAGCCTCAAGAAAACGAACATCATGGGGCAGGATGTCAGAAATGCTCCATCCATCAATATTGGCGACCACGCTCTGGAAGTGGTTCAAGAGTTCACCTACCTAGGCTCAACTATCACCAGTAACCTGTCTCTAGATGCAGAAATCAACAAGCGCATGGGTAAGGCTTCCACTGCTATGTTCAGACTGGCCAAGAGAGTGTGGGAAAATGGCGCACTGACACGGAACACAAAAGTCCGAGTGTATCAGGCCTGTGTCCTCAGTACCTTGCTCTACGGCAGCGAGGCCTGGACAACGTATGCCAGCCAAGAGCGACGTCTCAATTCATTCCATCTTCGCTGCCTTCGGAGAATACTTGGCATCAGGTGGCAGGACTATATCTCCAACACAGAAGTCCTTGAAGCGGCCAACATCCCCAGCTTATACACACTACTGAGTCAGCGGCGCTTGAGATGGCTTGGCCATGTGAGCCGCATGGAAGATGGCAGGATCCCCAAAGACACATTGTACAGCGAGCTCGCCACTGGTATCAGACCCACCGGCCGTCCATGTCTCCGTTATAAAGACGTCTGCAAACGCGACATGAAATCGTGTGACATTGATCACAAGTCGTGGGAGTCAGTTGCCAGCATTCGCCAGAGCTGGCGGGCAGCCATAAAGACAGGGCTAAATTGTGGCGAGTCGAAGAGACTTAGTAGTTGGCAGGAAAAAAGACAGAGGCGCAAGGGGAGAGCCAACTGTGCAACAGCCCCAACAAACAAATTTCTCTGCAGCACCTGTGGAAGAGCCTGTCACTCCAGAATTGGCCTTTATAGCCACTCCAGGCGCTGCTTCACAAACCACTGACCACCTCCAGGCGCGTATCCATTGTCTCTCGAGATAAGGAGGCCCAAAAAGAAAAAAAAAAGACTGGGGAAGGAGGGAGCTGTTCCGATGGGACGGGCTCCACCTGAATCATGCTGGGACCAGAGCCCTGGCGAATCGTATAACTAGGGCTGTAGATAGGGCTTTAAACTAAATAGTGAGGTGGGGGGGGGGGGGGGGGGTGGGGTGGGGTTCAGTTGCATGGAGAAACAGGAAGTTAAAGGAGAAGGTAGGAGTGCAGGTTAGTGGTGAGGCTGATTGTTACCAACTGCAAGTAGTATACTGGTTAAACCAGAAGAGAGAAATAATAAACAGGCGAATAAAGCAGCAGTGCTGAGGGACAGGTTGGGGGTATAGCCCAAATAAGAGTTCTATATACAAATACACGGAGTGTAAGGAATAAACTAGATGAGCTGCAGGCGCAAATTCAAATGGAAAATTATGATGTGGTGGCCATTGCAGAGACGTGGCTGCAGGATGGTCAGGACTGGGAACTAAATATACCTGGTTATAAAGTTTACAGGAGGGACAGGGAAAATGGCAGAGGGGGTGGAGTAGCCTTACTGATTAGAAATAATATCACCTCATTGGTGAAGGAGAATATAATGAGGGGAAAGGATCCAGTGGAGACCTTATGGGTGGAACTGAGGAACAGTAAAGGATCGAAAACTCTAATAGGTGTTGTGTATAGACTCCCTGGTAGCGGTTCTGAGGTGTTGGATTGTATAAGTGCACAAATTAGGCAAGTGTGTAACAAAGGCAGAGTAGTATTAATGGTGGATTTTAACTTACACATAGATTGGGAGAGGCAGACTAGCACCTGTCAGAAAGGTAGTGAATTTCTGGAATGTGTCCGGGATAGTTTCCTACAGCAATATGTCCTAGATGTAACAAGGGGACAGGCAATATTAGATTTAGTTATGAGTAATGAGCCAAATTTAATTAGTAGCCTAACTGTGCGTGAACATTTATCAAATAGTGATGAAACATGATCGAATTCAAGGTAGCGTTTGAAAGTGAAAAGCACGAATCAGCTACTAGAATTTTAGACTTGGGTAAGGCTGACTTTACCGGGAAGAGACAGAGACTGTCCACGGTAAACTGGGTAGATCTGTTAATGGGTCAAGCGACTGAAGAACAGTGAAGAATATTTGAAGAAATGTTTAACGAAATACAGAGTGAGTATATACCCCGAGAGGAAAAAGCTCCACTTCACAGAAAAAACAGCCAGGGACTACGAAAGAGATTAGGGATAGCATAAAACAAAAAGGGCTTACAAAAATGCAAAACGCAGCACAGATCCGGCCAAATGGGATCGATACAAAGACCAGCAAAGGGTTACAAAGCAGCTTATAAGAGCTACTAAAAGAGATTATGAAAGGAAACTTGCAAGGGACATCAAAATCAATAAGAAGAAATTTTATAGTTACATAAAGGGAAAGCGGGTGATCAAGAGCAATGTAGGCCCAATAAAAGCTGAAAATGGAGATATTGTCATTGATAATGGGGAAATGGCAGACATGTTGAATAATTACTTTGCCTCAGTATTTACAGTTGAAAAGGAGGATAACTTGCCGGAAGTCCTGAAAAAATTAAAAGCTGATAGGGGACAGGGACTTAATACAATTAACGTAAGTAAATCATCAGTAACAAGGAAATTAATGGAACTAAAGAGTGAGAAATCCCTAGGACCTGACTGTTTCCATCCGAGGGTGTTAAAGGAAGTAGGGGAGCACATTGTAGATGCCCTAACTATAGTCTTTCAGAGTTCCCCAGATTCAGGAGTGGTCCCTCTGGATTGGAAAGTTGCACATGTCACTCCACTTTTTAAGAAGGGCGAAAGGGGGAACCAAGGAAATTACAGACCAGTTAACCTGATATCTGTGGTGGACAAGTTGCTGGAGTCTATAATCAAGGATAGGGTGACTGAACACCGAGAAAATTTTCAGTTAATCAGGGACAGCCAGCATGGATTCATGACGGGAAGGTCATGTCTGACAAATCTCATTGAATTTTTTGAAGAGATGACTAAGGTAGTGGACAGGGGAGTGCCCATGGATGTCATTTATATGGACTTCCAGAAGGCATCTGATAAATTAAGTGCAATGGATGTCCAAAGAGACTGGGGGGGGGGGGGGTTCAGGTGCATAGATCTTTAAAATGCCACGAGCAAGTGCAGAAAATAATCAAAAAGGCTAATGGGATGCTAGCCTTTATATCTAGAGGACTGGAGTATAAAGACACAGAGGTTATGCTGCAGCTGTACAAAACCCTGGTTAGACCCCACTTGGAGTACTGTGAGCAGTTCTGGGCACCACACCTTAGGAAGGATACATTGGCCTTGGAGAGAGTGCAACGTAGGTTTACAAGAATGATACCTGGACTACAGGGATTAAGTTACGAGGAGAAATTAGGCCCGTTTTTGCTAGAATTTAGAAGGTTAAGGGGTGATCTGATTGAAGTCTTCAAGATATTAACAGGAAAAGACAGGCGAGATAAAGATAAACTATTTCCACTGGTTGGAGATTCTAAAACTAGGGGGCATAGTCTACAAATTAGGACCAGACCATTCAGGAGAGATATTAGAAGCACTTCTTCATGCAAAGGGTGGTAGAGGTTTGGAACTCGCTCCCACAAATAGCAGTTGAAGCGAGAACAGTTGTTAATTTTAAATCTGAGATAGATTTTTGTTAAGCAAAGATATTAAGGGATATGGGCCAAAGGCAGGTATATAGTTAGGCCACGGATCAGCCATGATCTCATTGAATGGCGGGACAGACTCGAGGGGCTGAATGGCCTACTCCTGATCCTAACTTCCTATGTTCCTGTGACAAAATTAATATGTTTCCACTTGGTAGGTGTGGTTTTCCATCATAACTTCATCTGCCACTTGTCCACCCTTTACCAACTTGTCTATTGTCGTTTTGGAGTTCTACACTATCCTCCTCACAGTTCACAATGCCTCCAAGTTTCGTATCATCTGCAAACTTTGAAATCGTGCCCTGTACACCAAGGTCGAGGTCATTAATATACATCAGGAAAAGCAAGGGTCCCAACACTGACCCCTGGGAAGCTCCACTACAAACCCTCCGTCAGCTCGAAAAAGATCCATTAACCACGACTCTTTGTTTCCTGTCACTCAGTCAATTCCATATCAAAGTTGCTACTGTCCCATTTGTTCTATGAGCTATAACCTTGCTCACAAGTCTGTTGTGTGGCACTGTATCAAACGCCTTTTGGAAGTCCATATACACCACATCGACTGCATTACCCTCATCAACCCTCTCTGTTACCTCTTCAAAAAACTGCAGTAAGTTAGTCAAACATGATTTTCCCTTAAGAAATCCATGCCGGTTTTCTTGAATTAACCTGCATTTGGTTATGTGACTATTAATTTTGTCTCGAATTATTCTTTCTAGAATTTTTGCCACCACCAAAGTTAAATTGACTGGCCTGTAATTGCTGGGCTTACTTTTACACACTTTTTTGAACAAGGGTGTAACATTTGCAATTCTCCAGTCCTCTGCCACCACCCCAAGTCTAAAGACGACTGAAAATTATGGCCAGTACCTCTGATTTCCACTCTCGCTTCCCTCAGTATCCTTGGATGCATCTCAGCCACTCCTGGTGTCTTATCCACTTTAGGTACAGATAGCCTATCCAATCCCTCCTCCTTATCAATTTTTAACCCTTCCAGTGTCTGAATTACCTCATCTTTCACCATTGCCTGGGTTGCATCTTCTTCCTTAGTAAAGACAGATGCAAAGTATTCATTTAATACCTCAGCTATGCTCTCTGCCTCCATGCACAAATCTCGTTTTGGTCCCTAATCGGTACCACTCCTCCATTTACCACCCTTTTACTATTTATATGTCTATAGAAAACTTTTCAATTCTCTTTTCATACTGTGGAGAGGCGATGGCGTAGTGGTATTGTCACTGCACTAGTAACCCGGAGACCCAGGGTATTGCTCTGGGGCATGGTTTGAATCCTACCACAGCAGAAGGTGGAATTTGAATCCAATTAATAAAGCTGGAATTAAATGCCAGTCTAAAAATGGCCATGTAACCATTGTCGATTGTTGTAAAAACCCAACTGGTTCACTAATGTCCTCTAGGGAAGGAAATCTGCTGTCCTTACCTGGTCTCCAGACCCACAGCAATGTGGTTGACTCTGAAATGGCCTAGCAAGCCACTCCGTTGTATCTAATCATAAAGAATGAAACTGGACAGACCACCAGGCATCGACCCAGGCACCGGAAATGACAACGGCAAACTCAGCCCTGTTGACACTCCAAAGTCCTCCTTACTAACATCTGGGGGCTTCTGCCAAAGTTGGGAGAGCTGTCCCACAGACTAGTTAAGCAACAGCCTAACATAAGAACATAAGAACTAGGAGCAGGAGTAGGCAATTCAGCCCCTCGAGCCTGCTCCGCCATTCAATACAATCATGGCTGATCTCATCTCGGACTCAACCCCACTTTCCTGCCCGTTCTCCATAATCCTTCAACCAACTACTAATTAAAAATCTGTCCATCTCCTCCTTAAATTTACTCAATGTCCTGACATCCCCCGCACTCTGGGGTAGTGAATTCCACAGACTCATGACCCTATGAGAGAAGTAATTTCTCCTCATCTCTGCTTTATATCTGCTACCCCTTATCCTAAAACTATGACCTCTCGTTTTAGATTGCCCCACCAGAGGAAACATCCTCTCTACATCTACTTTGTCAATCCCCTTAATCATCTTATATACCCCAATTAGATCTCCTCTCATTCTTCTAAACACTAGAGAGTAAAGGCCTAAACTGCTCAATCTCTCTTCATAAGGCAAACCCCTCATCACTGGAATCAATCTAGTGAATCTCCTCTGAACTGCCTCCAAAGCATCCCTTCTCAAGTAAGAAACTGTACACAATACTCCAGGTGTGGTCTCACTAATGCCTTGTACAGTTGCAGCAACACTTCCCTACTTTGATACCAAAATTGCCAAAATTCCATTTGCCTTCCTTATCACCTGCTGTACCTGCATACTAGTTTTCTGTGATTCATGCACGAGGGCACCTAGATCCCTCTGAAGTTTCTCTCCATTTAGATAATAATTTGCCTTTCTATTCTTCCGACCAAAATGGATAACCTCACAATTATCCACGTTAAACTCCATCTGCCAAATTTTGGCCCATTCATCGAACCTATCCACATCCATTTGTAAATGTCTCATTTCTTTATTGCAATTTACTATCCCACCTACTTTAGTGTCATCTGCAAATTTGGCTATAGTACCTTCTATCACTGCATCCAAGTCATTGTTATAGATTGTAAATAGTTGGGGCCCAAGGACCGAACCCTGTGGCACCCCACTGGTTACATCTTGCCAACCAGAAAAGGACCCATTTATCCCAACTCTTTGTTTTCTGTTGGTTAGCCAATCCTCTATCCAAGCTAATAAATTGCCCCAACCCCATGTGATCTTACCACGTGTATTAACCTTTTGTGCGACACCTCATCAATTGCCTTCTGGAAGTCCAGATATACTACATCTACAGGATTCCCATTATCCACTTTACTTGCTACATCTTCGAAGAACTCTCGCAAATTAGTCAAACATGATTTACCCTTCATAAAACCATGCTGACTCTGATGGATTGAGTTTCGATTTTCTAAATGTCCTGCTATTAATTCCTTAATAATGGATTCTAACAATTTCCCAACGACAGATGTTAAACTAACTGGTCTACAGTTTCCTACTTTCTGCCTCCTTCCTTTTTTGAATAAGGGCGCTATATTACCATTTTTCCAATCCACTGGAACCTTTCCCGCATCCAAGGAATTTTGGAACATTATAGCCAATCGATCCACTATCTCCGCTGCCACTTCCTTTAAGACCCTAGGATGTAGGCCATCAGGCCCTGCAGACTTGTCTGCCTTCAGTCCCAATAGTTTGCTCAGTACTTTTTCCCTAGTAATGATGATTGTTCTAAGTTCCTCCCTTCCTATAACCTCTGCATTACCTGTTACTATTGGGATGGTACTGGCGTTCTCCACCGTGAAAACTGAGGCAAAATACTGATTTAGTGTCTCCGCCATTTCTGTGTTCCCCACCATTAACTCTCCAGTCTCATCCTCCAAGGGTCCAACATTCATTTTAGCTGCACTCTTCCCTTTTATACACTTATAGAAGCTTTTGCTATCTGTTTTAATACTTTGTACTAGTTTTCTTTCATAATTTACCATCTCTCTTTTTATTACTTTTTTTAGTAACCCTTTGTTGATCTTTAAAAGTTTCCCAATCTTCCAGCCTGCCACTGGCCTTTGCAATATGGTATGCCCTAGCTTTTGTCTTTATGTTACCCTTAACTTCCTTGCTTAGCCATGAGTGTCCCCCCCCCGCCCGCCCCGCCCGCCCCCCTTGCAATCTTTCTTCCTCTCTAGAATATATTTTAGTTGGGAGGATCTGAATATCTCCTTAAACATCTGCCACTGCTTGTCAACTGTCCTACCTTTTAGTCTTCCTGCCCACTCCACTAGTGCTAAATCTGCCCTCATGCCTATGTAATTACCTTTGTTTAACTTCAGAACGCTAGTGTGGGACTCCAGTTTCTCGTCCTCAAGCTGAATTTGAAATTCTAGCATGCTGTGATCACTGTTCATTAGAGGATCCTTAACTATGAGATTAACTAATCCCACCTCATTACACAATACCAAATCTAGAATAGCCTGCTCCCTGGTTGGTTCCACAACATGTTGCTCCAAAATAAAATCTCTAATACATTCAATGAACTCTCCCTCAAGGCACCCCTTGCCAACATGATTAATCCAATCTATATGCATATTAAAATCACCCATAATTACTGCCGTACCTTTCTTACAAGCCCCTAGTATTTCCTGGTTTATACTGGGCCCCACTGCTGAACTACTGTTTGGGGACCGATAGATTACTCCCACCAGGGTCTTCTTTCCCTTGCTATTTCTTGTTTCTACCCAGACTGATTCGACGTCTTAATCTCCAGTGCCTATATTATTTCTCACTACAGCACTGATTTCTTCCTTTACTAACAAAGCTACACCACCTCCTTTTCCTTCCTGCCCAGCCTTCCGAAATACTGAGTACCCTTGGGCATTCAATTCCCAAATCTGGTTTCCCTGCAACCGTGTCTCAGTAATCGCTACTAAATCATACCCATTCGTCTCTATTTGCACTGTTAACTCATTAATTTTAACATAGTCATACTCACGGAATCAAACCTTACCAAAAATGTCCCAGACACTGCCATCACCATCCCCGGGTACGTCCTATCCCATTGGCAGGATAGACCCGGCACAGTGGTATACAGTCGGCAGGGAGTTGCCCTGGGAGTCCTCAACATTGACTCCAGGCCTCATGAAGTCTCATGGCATCAGGTCAAACATGGGCAAGGAAACCTCCTGCTGATTACCACCTACTGCCCTCCCTCAGCTGATGACTCAGTACTCCTCCATGTTGAACACCACTTGGAGGAAGCACTGAGGGTGGCAAGGGCACAGAATGCACTCTGGGTGGGGGACTTCAATGTCCATCACCAAGAGTGGCTTGGTAGCACCACTACTGAGCGAGCTGGCCGAGTCCTGAAGGACATAGCTGCTGGACTCGGTCTGCGGCAGGTGGTGAGGCAACCAACAAGAGGAGAAAACCTACTGCGAGGTGATGCATTTTGGAAGATCCAATTCAAGAGTGAACTATACAGTAAATGGAAAAGTCCTGGGGAAAATTGATGTACAGAGAGATTTGGGTGTTCAGGTCCATTGTTCCCTGAAGGTGGCAACGCAGGTCAATAGAGTGGTCAAGAAGGCATACGGCATGCTTTCCTTCATCGGACGGGGTATTGAGTACAAGGGTTGGCAGGTCATGTTACAGTTGTATAAGACTTTGGTTCGGCCACATTTGGAATACTGCGTGCAGTTCTGGTCGCCACATTACCAAAAGGATGTAGATGCTTTGGAGAGGGTGCAGAGGAGGTTCACCAGGATGTTGCCTGGTATGGAGGGCGCTAGCTATGAAGAGAGGTTGAGTAGATTAGGATTATTTTCATTAGAAAGACGGAGGTTGAGGGGGGACCTGATTGAGGTGTACAAAATCATGAGAGGTATAGACAGGGTGGATAGCAAGAAGCTTTTTCCCAGAGTGGGGGATTCAATTACTAGGGGTCACGAGTTCAAAGTGAGAGGGGAAAAGTTTAGGGGGGATATGCGTGGAAAGTTCTTTACGCAGAGGGTGGTGGGTGCCTGGAACGCTTTGCCAGCGGAGGTGGTAGACGCGGGCACGATAGCGTCTTTTAAGTTGTATCTAGACAGATACATGAATGGGCAGGAAGCAAAGAGATACAGACCCTTAGAAAATAGGCGACATGTTTAGATAGAGGATCTGGATCGGTGCTGGCTTGGAGGGCCGAAGGGCCTGTTCCTGTGCTGTAATTTTCTCAGTTCTTTGACCTCGTTCTCACCAATCTGCCTGCCACAGATGCATCTGTCCATGAAAGTATTGGTAGGAGTGACCACCGCATAGTCCTTGTGGAGACTAAGTCCCGCCTTCGCATTGAGGATACCGTCCATCGTGTTGTGCGGCACTACCATCGTGCTAAATGGGATAGATTTCGAACAGATCTAACAATGCAAAACTTGGTATCCATGAAGTGCTGTGGGCCATCAGCAGCAGCAGAATTGTACTCAACCACAATCTGTAACCTCATGGCATGGCATATCCCCCACTCTACCATTATCCTGGAACCCCCTTCCTAACACCACATGGACTGCAGCGGTTCAAGAAGGCAGCTCACCATCTTCTCAAGGGCAATTAAGGATGGGAAATAAATGCTGGCCTAGCCAGCGACACCCACTTGCCATGAATGAATTTTTAAAAACTCTCTTTGTTTCTCTTATTTGCTTTTCACTTCCCCTCTGAACCTTCTGTATTCAGCCTGGTTGTCAAGAGTATTTTCTATCTGGCATCTGTCATAAGCACATTTTTTCTTCTTTATCTTGATCTCTATCTATTTTGTCATCCAGGGAGCTCTGGATTTGTTCATCCTACCTTTCCCCTTTGAGGGAACATACCTTGACTGTGCCCGAACTAGCTCATCTTTGAAGGTTGCCCATTGTTCAGCTACCATTTCTCCTGCCAACTTTGCCTCCAATTTATTCAACCTAGATCCGTTCTTACCCCATTGAAATCGGCTTTCCCCCAGTTAATTATTCTTACTCTGGATTGTTCTTTGTCCTTTTCCATAGTCAGCCTTATGATTCAATGATCACTGTCCCCTAATTTGCTCCTACTGACACTTGCTAATTTCTGACCTCGTTCACTAAACTCTTTCTGCAGGACTATATCCCGCTTCCCACCTATGTTGTTGATACCAACAGAAAAACAACTGAAGATCAGTGTGAGTTGCTCAAAAAAGAATTTAACATGACACAGAATCAGTTTATATCCTTAAGAGAAAGTGCTCTACTTGCTAAAAACCAATCATGGATGACTAAAAAGGTAAGGGACAATATAAGATTGAAAGAAAGCAGCAAATCAGAATGTAAAAAGTCGCACAGATCCGGGCAAATGGGAGAGATACAAAGATCAGCAAAGAAGGGCAAAGCAGGTAGTGAGAGCTACAAAAAAAATTTGCAAGGATATCAGAACCAATATAAAATACTTTTACAATTATATTAGGAAAAAGGGGATGGTTAAGAGCAATGTGGACCCCTTAAAAACTGACAATGCTGCTGTAAATGAAAGTAACAAAACAGCACCGGAATAATTGCTTTGCGTCAATATTTACAGTAGAGGAAGAGGTTAGCATACCATACATCTCAAGGAAACGATTATTAAATTAGAGACAGACTCGCACCATAATTAATGTAAGCAAATTAGCAGCAATGAAGAAAATAATGGCACTAAAGAGCAACAAATCCGCCGGACCAGATGGATTTCATCTAAGCGTTTTAAAGCAAGTTGGTGAGAACGTTGGTAGATTATAGTTAGGGCATTTACAAAGTCCTCTCGATTCAAGAACCTTTCTTTCAGATTGGAATATTTTATGTCGCTGCATTATTTGAGAAAGATGAGAGCGAACTGGGGAAGCACAGACTCATTAGTCCAACATGTGTTCTTGAGAAATTGCTAGAGTCTATAGTTAGGACTGGGGTAACAGAATATCTTGAAAGCTGAGCAAAGACAGCCAGCATCAATTTGTAAAGGGTAGGTCATGCCTGACAAACCTGATTGAATTTTTTGAAGAGATGACTAAAGTAGTGGATGGCAGAAAGTCTATTGATTTTATTTATATGAACCTCCAGAGGCA
Source organism: Heterodontus francisci (assembly GCF_036365525.1). NCBI lineage: Eukaryota > Metazoa > Chordata > Chondrichthyes > Heterodontiformes > Heterodontidae > Heterodontus > Heterodontus francisci. Next base: position 69,019,680 of record NC_090373.1, read on the forward strand.
CTTGATAAAGTCCCTTAGAAGAGACTGTTAGCTAAAGTTTATGCTCATGAAATTGAGGGAAAATTATTGACCTGATTAGGAAATAGGCTGAATGACAGGAGACGGAGAGGAGGGATAATGGGCAGGTACACTAATTGGCAATCCAGAGGCCCAAGCTAATGCCCTGGGGACATGGGTTCAAATCCAACCATGGCAACCGGTGGAATTTAAATTCAATAAATAAATTCAGTTAATTATAAAAATCTGGAATTGAAAGCTAGTCTCAGTAATGGTGCCATGAAACTATCATCCACTGTCACAAAAACCCATCTGGTTCACTAATGTCCTTTAGTGAAGGAAATCTGGCGTCCTTACCTGGTTCTGCCTACATGCGACTTCAGACCCACAGCAATGTGGTTGACTCTTAACTGCCCTCTGAAATGGCCTACCAAGCTACTACGTTGTCTAGGGCAATTAGAGATGGACAACAAATGCTGGCTTTGCTAGTGATGCCCAAATCCCATGACAGAATGATTAAAAAAATTGTGTGACTAGTGATGTGCCACAGGGATCTGTATTGGGGCTTCAAATATTCACTGTATTGATTACTGACTTAGATGACAGGATAGATGCTACATATCCAAGTTTGCCAATGACACAAAAATAGATGACATTGTAACTACTGTACATGGTAGCATACAGTTACCAAGATATATTGATACGTTGAATGGACAAAACTGAGGTGAATGAAATTCAATATAGGCAAGTGAGAGGTCATCCACTTTGGACTTAAAAAGGATAGAACAGAGTACTTTTTAAATGTTGAAAAGTTAGAAGTGAAGGTCTAAAGAGACCATGTACATCGATCATGAAAATGTCATGGACAGGTGCAAAAAAAAATCATAAAGGCTAATGGAATGCTGGCCTTTATGTCTAGAGGACTAGAATACAAGGTGTTAAAAGTCATGCTACAGCTATGCAAAGCACTGGTTAGACCACATCATTTTTTGACAGGATGTGGGCATCATCAGCAAGGCAGCATTTTTTGCCCATCTCTATTTGCCCTCGAGAAGGTGGTGGTGAGCCATCTTCTTAATACAACAGAGTGGCTTGCTAGGCCATTTCAGAGGGTACATTGCTGTGGGTCTGGAGTCACATATAGGCCAGAGCAGTAAGCAAGATTTCCTTCCCTTCGGGACATATGTGAAACACTTGGCTTTTACGGCAATCCGGTAGTTTCATGGTCACCATTACGAATACTAGCTTTTCTTCCCCAGAGTTATTTAATTAACTGAATTTAAATTCCCCAGCAGTTGTGTGGGATTTCAACTCATGTCTCTGGACCATTAGTCCAGGTCTCTGGATTAACAGTCCAGTAACATAACCACTATATGACCATACCCCAAACCTGGAGTACTATTTTCAGTTTTGGGCAACACACCTTAGGGAGAGTATATTGGCCTTGAAGGGATGGCAGTGTAGCTTTACTAGAATAAAACATGGACTCGAAGGCTTAAATTATGAGGTGAAATTAAACAAACTAGGGTAATAGTCCCCAGAATTTAGAAGATTAGGGATGACTTAATCACATTTTCAAGATATTAATGGGAAATGATACGGTAGATAAGGAGGAACAATTTCCGCTGGTTGCAGAATCAGGACTAGGTCTAAAAATTAGAGTCAGGTCTTTCAGGAGTGAAGTTAGGAAACACTTCTGCAAATGACAGTTGATGCTGGTCAATTGCTAACTTTACATCTGTGATTGGTAGATTTCTGTTAACCGGAGGGCCATTAAGGGATACGAGGGCAAAGGTGGATATATGAGTTAGGTCACAGATCAGCCATGATCTCATTGAACGAGGGGTTAAATGGCCTACACCTGTTCCTTTATTCCTATGGCAAGATGACTTAGTGGGGAAGAGAAGAGGCTCCCTGGGCCTGGCAAATAGCAGACTGTAGACTGCAGTTCAATAGTAGAGGATGCATGCTTGACAGGGTCACTGTTGAGTGGGAGGCCAGGAAAATGGCAGTGGTTAAAAGAATTAACTTTTACAAATTTACCTGGAAGAGAAGTCAGCAACCAAGCAAAGTACAAACATTGCACAATCTAGACAAGGCCAGCAAACTGTAATAATTGAAAAGCACTAGGACAAAGAAACAGCAGGCAAACTTAAACTTTTTTTATTCATTCATGGGATGTGAGCGTTGCTGGTAAGGCCAGCATTTATTGCCCATCCTTATACAACTGAGTGCCTTGCCAGGCCATTTCAGAGGGCAATTAAGAATTAACCACATTGCTGTGGGCCTGGAGTCACAAATAGGCCAGACCAGGTAAGGACAGCAGTTTCCCTCCCTTAAAGGGCATGAGTGAACTAAATTGGTTTTTATGACAATGCGGTAGTTTTAAGGCCACCATTACTAATAATAGCTTTTTATTCCAGATTTATTTAATTAACTACATTAAAATTCTTCTGCTGCTGTGATAGGATTTGAACTCAATAACAAATGTCGTACCCTATGTAATGCACTGTGCAGTTACATTTAAGGGGGTTTTGCATTCGATATTCTTCTATTGTGGAATAAGATATCTTGTAAATAAATCAGACAACTAGCTTAGAATTAATAGGACACCCCCTGACTCGTTATATCAAGCACACTAACTCCTTCCGCAGATCAAACCAACACTTCAACTCTGAAAAGCCTCACGGTTTCTGGTGAGTCATGTAACTACAGTCTGTGGAATGCATTGTGTGCAAGGAATCTTTGGGATCAGTAAAGGTAAACTGCACATGTTCCATGGCTACTTCCTGGGCAGCATTAAAAAAAGTATCAGTTGATGGCTTTTGTAATATAGCGATATGGAGTCGCCCATACACCTTTGGCAAGCCGTACAGCTTAAAGTTAGGCAAAGATTTCAGCACATTTGGGCTGTCAGTTTTAATGCCTGGAGTGCATGTTCTCCCATAAAGATCTCCTCCTCCAGTCCTGCCCTAACTTGTTACACTCCTGTCATGTTGTCATGTAATGAGGATGTGCCCTGTCAAAGAAATATTATCTATCCTGGTTTAGTATTTTTTTTAAAAAAAAGAACCAGTCCCTACAAACACAGACCAGGTTGTCCCCGCAAACACAGACCCAGCAATCCCCACACAGACCCGACTGTTTCTGATGACACATACCAAATAATTTTCACAGGTCTTAGAGTAAATGTGTGCCGTTTCTTTTCAGCATTCTGGGAGAAAAGAACACACGACAGCTCCCAGTGGCAAGACTTGCCATTCATAAAGCATAGAGAAAGATGATTCGGTCTGGCCAATGGCATAAGTGGCAAATGAAGTGTTGAAGGACCCTGTTGTGCCAGGAGGTGGGACTGTCCAGGCTTGAAGACCAGGGAGATGCACCCTGAAGACCAGAGACTCTACCGAGTTCATTATAATATCCAACCCTGCTCACGCGTAAAAACACGCAGTCAGCAGATGGAGGTGACACTGCCCGGGGTTGGGGCAGGAGGTTCTCCTCCAGCTTAAAACCCAGCGCTAACTGAGCATGGGACGGTCCACAGAGCTTAGCCGATCGGGAGTGAACTCTTACCGCCTTTCCTTCGCCACAGTCGGTCAAAAATTCAATTCAAACTTCAAGCCGTCCCGTTTCACTCCCTGCCTGAATTCGGTTCGTCTTTGCCACTAAAACACAAATGAGAGTGTCAGAATTTTGTTTTTGCATTTTAAAATGTTATTGCAGATACAGCTCTCCTGAGACCAGTATAGGCGATGCCAGTCTTATCAGCAACATCCGATGCATCCGAGCCTGCGGCCAGACTTTTATCTCACCACAGAGATACGTTTAGCTACATGATGCTTTCATGACAGCCTGTTTGCCTTACTGTCTCTTCCTGTGCACCAAACACACGCACAGATGGGCTGTATGTTTTATTCTGGTGGATACTGGGAGACACCCCATGCGAAAATGTTCAGTGAATTCTGTCGACTACATGAGCACACTTTCGTTTAACAGTTTGAAAATTTAGTTAAGAACCTAACAAAACGTGTATCACAAGGAAATCTACAGACCAAGATCTAGGGAAAGTCTCACGAGAAACAAAATAGACTTGCGGTATGCAGATACTAACATTGAAAATGTTTAACTCCTGAGATTGTCAATCGCTATATAACAGGGCAATAGTTAGGTATCCATTAAAGGCAGCGCTGCAAAACTGTACGGAGCTTGGAGAGCCTTCTGGAGAAGCACAGGTTAGCAAAAAGACTTACTCTAAACCCAACAAAAAAATCAATAACGGCAAAGAGGGTTGTTAAAGATCGAGGAACGATTGGGGAAAGAACACAAAAACCATCGAAACCAACGATGAAGGAGGGTCAAAGCTGAGGAAGTCGGAGCTGAAAAACAGCACAAGATGGCAGATAGAAGCTTATTTACCAAGCTGTTTTAAATTCCCCAAATTAAGAGAATTATATAAACACAAAAATGGAACAGCAGCAAGTTTCGTCTGGCCTCTCTGATGGAAAAGGAAAGAGCCGTAACTACAGTCGCTGCTGTTTTCGCGATATGTATAATAGCTCAAAGAGGAATTTGGTATGAACCCTTATATTGCAGAGCTTAACCTCCCAATGCAAGGAGCAGTCTGACGAACTATTTCCTTTCTTGGTAGTTTAGTTTATATGTAGAGTGAGACAGGTTTGCAAAGAGAATGCCATTCAAAAGCAAAAGGTGCAAGGTTGTGCTCATTATAGAAGAGTAATAGTGCATCAGTCAGAAAGCAAATAAAAGCAAGAAATGCTGGAAATACTCAGCAGGTCTGGCAGCATCTGTGGAGAAGCAGAGTTAACTTTCAGGTCAGTGACCATCAGAACCCTGAAAGTCAGAAAGCAAGCCCGCTTCAGTAAAGACAGCTTACATTTTCATAGCGGCCCTCAGGCAAAGAGATGTCTCAGTGTTTTACACTACGGAGGTAAACTATGCTTCCTGAACACCTTTTCAATTAATTCCGCGTTGCTTTTACTGCAAGCAATATTGTTTTTTTTTAAGGGGGCGGGACCGCCTTCATCCTGATCACGCAACCTACATACATTGCATCAGTGAGAACATTCAAAAAAAATCCCCGCCTCTTCATTTAGTTTAGAAATGCCTGCATCTTGTGACTTTTTAAGATTTCCAGTTCCTCTTTTTAAATTCTGATGACTTTTGCTGCCAACTATCTTTTGTTGAGATTGCCCATCAATTGAAGCAATTTGATTCTCTGCTCAGCCATATCTACATGCTGGCCCTTAGCAACACATCCACCAACATTGGGGCAGTTTTTCCTGTCCTTTGCCACTGGCTGTATACCTCTTTCTGGGCACATTCTCAAGTGGAATCAGACTGTTGGTAATTTTGGCATCTTGTTCAATCCTGAGCTTAGTTTTAGACCCTATATCTATCCATCACCAACACGACTCCCATCCATTTCCCCAATATTGCTTGCCTTCATCTCTGTCACTGCTGGCACCATTCCTCCCATTTTCCACCCTCTATAAACTCCAACTTGTTCAAAACTCCACCACATTTCTCCTGTCTACAGTAAGCCCAGCTTGCCAGTCACCCCCATCCTCAAAATCATTATCACTCCAGGGCCTTGCCCCACCCTATCTCTGCAAATTGAGATTACAAGATGAAAAAGATTAAATGAGATATAAATGATGGAAAGTGGGGCTTGTTAAATTATTTCTGTCTCATCTGCATGCAAGCACCCTAAAATGGTAATTCAAGTGGAAGGAACTCTTATATGGTGTTGTAAAGAAAGTTCACAGGTTATGACTTGAAATATAGACATATGGGGAGGCAGTGGCATTGTGAGTGGACTAGTAACCCAGAGACCCATATTCCTCTGGGAACATGGGTTCGAATGCCACCGTGGCAGAAGGTGGAATTTGAATTCAATTAATAAAAAAAAAACTGGGATTATAAAAGCTAATCTAATGATGGCCATGAAACCATTGTCGATTGTTGCAAAACCCATATGGCTCACTAATGCCCTTTAGGGAAGGAAATCTGGTGCTCTCTGAAATGGCCCAGCAAGCCACTCAGTTGTACCTAACCATTAAAAAGTCAATAAGGAATGACATCAGACAGACCACCCAGTATTGACAAAGGCACTGGAAACAACAGTAAACCCTGCCCTGCTGATTCTGGAAAGTCCTCCTTACTAATATCTGGGGGCTTGTGCCAAAGCTGTCCCACAGACTAGTCAAGCAACAGCCTGACAAAGTCATACTCACCAAATCATACTTTGCAATGTCCCAGATGTGACCACCACCATCTCTGCCAGTGGGACAGGACACAGCAGAGGTGGTGGCATAGTGGAGAGGGAGTAGCCCTGAGAGTCCTCAACATCAACTCCGGACCCCATGAAGTCTCATAGCATCAGGTCTAACCTGGGCAAGGAAACCTCTTGCTGATTACCTACCGCCCACGGCCACCCCATCCCACCCCACCCCTCAGCTGATGAATCAGTACCCCTCCATATTGAACACCACTTAGAGAAAGCACTGAGGATGCAAGGGTGCAGAATGTACTCTGGGTGGGGGACTTCAATATTCATCAACAAGAGTGGCTTGGTAGCACCACTACTGACCGAGCTGGCTGAGTCCCAAAGGACATAGCTGCTAGACTGGGTCTGCGACAGGTGGGGAGTTTAACTCTGGTGGTGGTAAACCTCTAGAAAAAAATAATTCGGGACAAAATTAATAGTCACATGGACAAATACGGGTTAATTAAGGAAAGTCAATGTTTATATTCTTAAGGGAAAGTCATGTTTAACTAACTTACTGGAGCTTTTTTGAGGAGGTAACAGATAGGGTCGATGAGGATAATGCTGTTGATATGGTGTACATGTACTTTCAAAAGGTGTTTGATACAATGCCACACAACAGACTTGTGAGCAAAGTTATAGTTCATGGAATAAAAGGGGCGGTAGCAACATGGATACGGAATTGGCTGAGTGACAGGAAACAAAGAGTTAATGGATCTTTTTCGGGCTGGAGGAGAGTTTCTAGTGGAGTTCTCCAGGAGTTACTGTTGGGACCCTTGCTTTTTCTGATATATATTAATGACCTAGACCTTGGTGTACAGGGCACAATTTCAAAGTTTGCAGATGATACAAAACTTGGAAGCATTGTGAACTGTGAGATGGATAGTGTGGAACCTCAAAAGGACATGGACAAGTTGGAGGAATGGGCAGACAGGTGGCAGATGAAGTTCAATGCAGAGAATTGTGAAGTGATTCATCTTGATAGGAAGAACATAGAGAGACAATATAACAAAGGGTACGATTCTAAAGGGGGTGCAGGAGCAGTGGGACCTGGGTGTATATGTGCATGAGCCATTGAAGGTGGCAGGACAGGTTGAGAATGCGGTTAATAAAGCATACAGTATCCTGGGCTTTCTTAATAGGGCATAGAGTACAAGAGCAAGGAAGTTATGTTGAACTTCTATAAGACACTAATTCAGCCTCAGCTGGAGTATTGCGTCCAGTTCTAGACACCACACTTTAGGAAAGACATGAAGGCATTGGAGCGAGTGCAGAAAAGATTCACGAGAATGGTTCCAGGGATGAGGAATTTCAGTTATGAAGATAGATTGGAGAAATTAGGACGGGAGACGTGATTTGATCAAGGTATTCAAAATTATGAGGGGTCGGGACAGAATAAATAGAGAGAAACTGTTCCCACATGAAAAGGTCGAGAACAAGAGGGCACAGATTTAAAGTATTTGGTAAGAGAAGCAAAAGTGACATGAGGAAAAACTTTTTCACGCAGTGAGTAGTTAAGGTCTGGAATGCACTGCCTGAGTGTGTGGTAGAGGCATTCAAAAGGGAATTAGACAGTTATATGAAAAGGAAGAACGTGCAGGGTTAGGGAGAGAAGACGGTGGAATGGAATTTAGGGAGTTGCTCTTTCGAGGATCCAGTACAGACAGGATGGGCCAAATGACGTCATCTGCACTGTTAACAATTCTGTAATTCTGTGAAATATCAAGACAGTTATTATCTTGATCCCTCCAATCATTAGCTACTTTATTTATGATTCTTCTTTGGCCTCCTTATCTCGAGAGACAATGGATACGCGCCTGGAGGTGGTCAGTGGTTTGTGAAGCAGCACCTGGAGTGGCTATAAAGGCCAATTCTAGAGTGACAGGCTCTTCCACAGGTGCTGCAGAGAAATTTGTTTGTCGGGGCTGTTGCACAGTTGGCTCTCCCCTTGTGCCTCTGTCTTTTTTCCTGCCAACTACTAAGTCTCTTTGACTCGCCACATTTTAGCCCCGGCTTTATGGCTGCCCACCAGCTCTGGTGAATGCTGGCAACTGACTCCCACGACTTGTGATCAATGTCACAGGATTTCATGTCGTGTTTGCAGACGTCTTTAAAGCGGAGACATGGACAGCCAGTGGGTCTGATACCAGTGGCGAGCTCGCTGTACAATGCGTCTTTGGGGATCCTGCCATCTTCCATGCGGCTCACATGGCCAAGCCATCTCAAGCGCCGCTGACTCAGTAGTGTGTACAAGCTGGGGATGTTGGCCGCCTCGAGGACCTCTGTGTTGGAGATACGGTCCTGCCACCTGATGCCAAGTATTCTCCGGAGGCAGCGAAGGTGGAATGAATTGAGACGTCGCTCTTGGCTGACATACGTTGTCCAGGTTTATTTATGATAGGGCCACCAAAATAAAGGAAGAATCTTGCTTTGAGTTTACTTAATGCACTTTTTTTTTTCTTTACAATTTTTGCCATACAGAGACAGATTCAAATATGCTCAACATGCCTTCAGGACCTTTAACAAAAATGGTGTCGGGACGGTCAACTTCAGAGAGTTTAGTCATGCTCTATTACTTCAAGAGGCAGCTTTGAATATAAGTCAAAATGTGTCTTCAATATTTATGATTAGATTGTGATGGTAGAACAAGAAGGATGAAAATGTTGAACATTATAACAGTAAATTGTGTTTTTCAGCAACTGTGAACCTATGCACTCACATATCTTATATAAAACCAGAAAATGCTGGAAAACATTCAGCATCTCATGCAGTATCTGCAAGAAAACTTTTGTTAGTCAATCACATCCCTATTTTAAGTTAGAAATACAGCTATCAGAGCAGTTATTTTTACAATTTAAATCGAAACGTATTTTTGAATTTATGTATATGAAATATACTTGACTTTCATAACATATATAAATGTAACCATTTAATGTTACTAATGAGAAAATGTTTTTAAACACATAAAAATTACTGGCATTCTGTTCATAATATGCACCGAATAGAAAACTATGCTCTAACCCAAAGTTGTCCAAGCTTTTCGGGCGGAGGGCCACATTATGATTTTTGCTGGGCCCGGGAGGTCAGTGAGCAAATTTCGAAAGATAAAGGCATTAAAAATGTATCTTAATTAAAACAACAACAAATACGCATTTTTGTGAAGAAGCTTTAAATGAAAAAAATAATTTATTGACTTACTTTCGCATCACTATATTGTATAAGTAGTCAATCACTGCCCACACACTTGATGTCGCAATGCAGAATATTCTGGATAGATTTCCGTCTGTCAGGAGAGATCTTGATTGCTCTCCCCATACTCTGTCTATGTGTTTCTCTGTGTCTCTTCCCCCCCACCCCTTCCATCCCTAGGATTAGGGGACACAGATTGAACGTTTTAGGCAAAAGATGCAGTGGGAATATGAGGAAGCACTTTTTTTTTTAACACAGTGGGTGGTAATGACCTGGAACTCGATGCCCACAAGGGTGATGGAAGCAGAAATGATCAATGACATCAAGAGGAAGTTGGATGACGACCTGAGAGAAATAGACTAGCAGCACTACGGGGATCGAGCCAGGGAGTGGGATTGACTGCATTGCTCCATGGAGAGTCAGCATGGACTCGATGAGCCAAATGGCCTCCTCCTGTGCCGTAAGTAAATGACTCAGTGACCCTCTCAGCCCCCACCCTTTGTCACCCTCTCAGCCCCGTGTTCCCCATTCCTGGTTCAGTGTTCGCTGTTCAGTTTTCCCACTCAGCGTTCCCTGCTCAGTGTTTCCCACTCCCCTCTGTGTTCGCTGCTCAGTGATCCCCACTCCCCACTCAGTGCTCCCCAATCCCCACTCAATATTCCTCACTCAGTGTTCCCTGCAGCAGCCATTCACAGACCAGATACTTACCATGCCTGTATTATTTAAGTTGGGGCAAGTGGAGGTGGGAATCTGCTCAGTGTCCAGTGAAAGCAGCAGGGGTGGCCGATCCCAGGGGACCTAAGCTGCATTTCACCAATCAGCGCTAACGCTGCCTGGGAATTCCGTCAGTCACAAGGAGTGACCAATCACAGACAGGGGGCCCCCTGCCTGTCAGACACAGGTCACGCCTACACCCTCTGCCTGATGGAACATGGGAGTCGTCAATCAGAGCTGAGCCACAGGCAGATTGGTGGGCTGGATGGAAACATTCGGCAAGCCAGATTCTGGCCCATGGGTTGTATGTTCTACAACCCTGCTCTCACCTATGCCATAAAACCAAAAATTGATTATGTAATTTTCTAAATCGACTCCTCAAATACTGAAACAGTCCGTGTAGAAATGCAGCAAGACCTGGACAATATCCAGACTTGGGCTGAGAGATGGCAAGTAACATTTGCCCCACACAAGTGCCAGGCAATAACCATCTCCAACAAGAGAGAGTCTAACCATCTCCCCTTGACATTCAATGGCATTACCATCGCTGAATCCCCCACTATCAACATCCTAGGGGCCACCATTGACCAGAAACTGAACTGGAGTAGCCATATAAATACCATGGCTACAAGAGCAGGTCAGAGGCTAGGAATCCTGTGGTGAGTAACTCACCTCCTGACTCCCCAAAGCCTGCCCACCATCTACTAGGTACAAATCAGGAGTGTGATGGAATACTCTCCACTTGCCTGGATGGGTGCAGCTCCAACAACACTCAAGAAGCTCAACACCATCCAGAACAAAGCAGCCTGCTTGATTGGTACACCATGCACAAACACTGACTCCCTCCACCACCGATGCACAGTGGCAGCAGTGTGTACCATCTACAAGAAGCACTGCACCACGGCTCCTTAGCACCTTCCAAACCCGCGACCTCTACCAACTGGAAGGACAAGAGCAGCAGATGCATGGGAACATCACCACCTGCAAGTTCCCCTCCAAGCCACACACCATCCTGACTTGGAAATATATCGCCGTTCCTTCACTATCGCTGGGTCAAAATCCAGGAACTCCTTTCCTAACAGCACTGTGGGTGTACCTACCTCACATGGACTGCAGCAGTTCAAGAAGGCAGCTCACCACCACCTTCTCAAGGGCAGTTAGGGATGGGCAATAAATGCTGGCATAGCCAGTGACGCCCACATCCCATGAACGAATAAAAAAAAATCACATGACAACATAATGTATTGACATCATTAGGTACCAGAAAATACACCAATAATTGTGTAATGATTGTTTTAACCTGCTTTTGGGAGTCAATTTCTTTTTTCACTTAGGTCAATTTGCAACAACTAAAGTTATATTTGTTATATAAAAGCTTACTTAATTTCATATTGGTTTTTCCTACACAGCCCCTACACTGGGGCCTGGGCCTCTGGCCTGAAATTAAAAATGTTACTTCTGTTTTGGTTTTGGAGATTGCAGCTTCTGTTGACCAAGTGTATGTATGTTTGCGTTTGTGCGCGCACATGCGTGGGGTGGGGATGGGGAGGGAGGGGTGAGAAAAGGAGAGAAAGAGATCAGGATTCATAGTTTAATTAATCTTCTGTGGAACTACAATACCAAAGCATATCTTAAAACCCATATGAAAAGCAGATAGAAAAGCACAGTGGCAAGCACCGCAGCCTCACAGCTCCAGCGACCCAGGTTCGGTTCTGGGTACTGCCTGTGCGAAGTTTGCAAGTTCTTCCTGTGACCGCGTGGGTTTCCTCCGGGTGCTCCAGTTTCCTCCCACATGCCAAAACTTGTGGGTTGATAGGGAAATTGGCCATTGTAAAAATTGCCCCTAGTGTCGGTAAGTGGTAGAAGAATTGAGGGAAGGTTGGGATGTGAGAGGGAAAATGGGATTAATGTAGGATTGGTATAGATGGGTAGTTGATGGTCGGTGTGGACTCGTTGGCCAAAGGGCCTGTTTCAGTGCTGTATCTCTCTATGACTCTAAAATTTACAAACTACCATGAAGTGCCAGTGAGAAACCAGAAAAAAATATTTTTGAGCATTTTTATGAAGCTTATGTTGTTAAATTCTGAGCTAAAAGTGTTCTTCAGATTGGTGAAAAGTACTGAAGCTTGCATTAGGGCCAAAGGAGGATGTTGATGAAACACTTTAATGATGAGTTCAGTTATTGTTTTTACGATTAGCTGAGCAGGTGGCTCGAAGCATGACAAATCTCCAATTCTTGGTCATTGGAAACTTGGTGGGAAAATTTTCCCGATCCAGTGGAATCAACAACAGCTTCAGCAGAAACAAGTATATTGTCAAAAGGGAGAATTTTTTCCCATAATCAATTAAATACCTGAGTAAAATATTTTTGGTGGGAAGAATAAACAAAGAATACTTGCATATTAAGCACGTACAACAAATCCTCTGTAGGTAAAATAAATTAAGGTTTTTAAAATTCTCAGGATGTAGGTTTCTAACAAAGATGGCATATGCTGCCCACCCGAGTTGCAGTGTGAAGATGGTAATACAACAAAGATATAAAAAAAATTGCACAATTCCAATTTTTTACAGCCATCTGGGAGGAAGGATGGGGCCTCCATTTAATATCTCATTGGAAAGGTAGCACCCTCAATGATGCAGTGTTCCTTCAGTACTGCACTGAAGTGTAAACCTAGATTGTATGCTTAAATTCTGGAGTTCTAAGTGTGAAACTTCAGCTACCTTCCTTTAATTGTACTTACTTACACTTGAACTGAAGCAGTGGTCTTGATAAGCCCTATTCTGCAATACATCTGCAACTTGACTTTTATTTTTAAAAAAGAGGAAAAAGGCTTTTGACATGAATAAATGATATTTCATCTGTATATTGGTTTTCTCAATGAGCCAATTAAAAAGGAGTCTTATGATGACCACTGGGACTGTATAATTCTGAAATCCGTTAGACCTGGTCAGATGCAAAGAAAATTGACCCATTCTTCAAATCCATGTTAATCATAAATTCTTACAGGTGGTGAGCACAATAACTTGAAAAAAAAGTGGTTATAAATTAGCTAGATTTATAAGGAATAAAGGATTCACTTCGTTTTATTAGCTTAACTTTGACACAAAAAGTAAACAAAGCTTTTCTTTTATGAAGGCTAGTTATAGAATAGTGGTAAGTCATAATGATAAAAATGAATGAAGATGCATGATGCCAGAGCAGCTAATATTTGAGATTTTTAGCAAGATGGATAAGAACAAAGATAACCAGATTGTCATGTTCCTTGCTTGCTGTACATGAATCACAACTGATATGAACAAGATAAGTTGTTTTATTTGAAGACTATTGAAGACTAGGGACTGTTACATATAAATTACAGGATAGCCCATGAGGCACATCTAAACTCGGGATCCACACACTACAACTGAATGGTCACATGCTACGTGACATCACTTCCTTTTGCAATGATCACGCTCACTGTTTGTACATTCCTTTAAAGCAACATAATACAACACAGATTACATTGGATAAATCCAAAGTCTCTGCAGAAAAGCAATCCTTTCAATTGCAATATTTCTGCAGTATAAAATCAAAAATAAGCCATTAGTAAGGCATGTAACAGTGTGATGAAATATAGGTAGAATAATTAGGAAAGAATATAAATAATTAGGTAAAATTCAAATATAATTAATACACTGCACTTTAGGAATAAAGATTCATTTAATACAATAAAAGATTGAATAAATTGTCAGTTCTCAAGATTCCCTTTTAAATGCAGGGTTAAAAATTCATGACCCTTTTAGTTAAAAATCCATCCCACCATCTCTGCTACATTGGAATGTGTAAACTAATGGAAGTGAGGCACACCGTACATGGCGCACATTAGTACTTATAATCTTGATGAGCCGATAATATAGAACATAGACAGGGTCGTCTTAAGGTGGTGGTACAGGATGGTACCAGAGAACCATTATGAATGATCGGTCACAAAATAGATCACCTATAAGAAACAGATGTTGGGTGACCCTGAGTTAACCCAAAAGAGAGGTGTTACTGTAACCTTTGTGAAAAAAGCTTTTAAGAATAAAGCACAATTATGAAAATAAGTAACCAATAAACCAAAGTCATAGTTTTACAACAAAACACTACAAACATTTTGACCAGATAAAAGCTCGCAAGTTTATAAGGAATTCTCAACAATTAAATAATTAATATTGAATGATACAACCTTATAAGGATAATGAAAGCTGGAGGAACACACACACAGAGGTGACACCCACATTTGGGAGGTATGACCTAATCAGATTAGAAATAGTATAAAGGTAGGAACTTTACAAGTCAAAAAATTAGAAGTATTGAATTCCTCAACAAGGATTCTCACCTCATGGTAAAGGAAACTAAATGCATGACAAGATAATTTTACTCTTAATCGAGGGGGTTTATCTTGCAAGGCAGGAGGCTTACTCGGGGAATTTAAGCTAACAGTTTACTTTGAATTTTGATGACTATGCTAAGATATTCTGTTTTGACATTGTCAAGGTTAATTTTTTTGGATTCTATCTTAGAAATATTATGTTTTCCATATTTTAGTGATCTTTAATGCTGTAATATATTTAACCAGTTAAAGTGTACTGCATGTTCAATTCTTTACTAAATTTATAAGTTAGTAAATCGTCTCATGTACTATTCTGTATAAAACTGCAAGAACTCCTCTCTATCTCCTTAAGTGAGAGATACATTATTGAAGAGAATCCCAGACCCTTATCATTTCTGGGATATTTATGACCTAGCTGATGCTGATTAAAAAATAGGTTATCCGAAAGATGGCAATATATCCTGATTTATTTCTTGGAGGGAGAGCTAGTCCATTTCTTCAGACTCGAACAAGTGTCTGAGAGATCTGTCTGGTTTAAACTTAGATGAGAGATTAGCAGAGAAGTGCTCCTGATTTGGTTTAAGTCATAAATCACTTCAACAGACTGAACATAACTGAAATTCCATGTCAAAGTTACTGTTCAGAATAAATTATTTAATTTCCCTCTAACCATTGTAGAAGATTTATGAGATTTTGAATCAAATCATCTGATCAGAAAACATAGCCTAGACTACACATTTTCTCACTTAACAAGTCAATGACACTTTAGTCTAGTTTAGTTTTACCTGAATTCTTTGCCGCCTGAAAAATCAATAAAAAGGTGAAGGAAAAATAAGGGCATTATTTAAGACATTAAAAATAAGTACATTACTCAGAAAATTGCAGTATTTTTGTTGACAATGCATTCAGCATGTTATTTAAGCATAAACTTTCAAGGAATTCCTCAGCATATTTAAAATACTTATTTGCAAGGCTTTAAAAATACCAAGTGTCACGCCCACACAATCCAAACTTAACTAGAAAATGAACTTCTGAAGTAAACCTGAATTGGACAATTCTCTTGTAAATAAAATGGAGTAAGGTCAGGTGACCATTCCTTTCCTGCCAATAAACATAGAACTACAAGAACCTTGAGCTAATATTCATGTCTGGACAAGTCACTAAAATACAAACCTTTCTGGACACATCCCTGAGAAATTATTAAAATGCAAATGACCCTTTCTGTGGTAATGGCTGCTTCTCTCCAACTGATTGGGTTAACAATGATTTCAGACTTTTTGACTCCAAACTCAAATTTCAAAGAATGGGTGTGAAATGCCCAACTTTAACATGATGTGATAAGGATGAATGATACATTGTATAACAATTGCCTTACCATCAGAAAACTTTTATGAGGACAATGGAAAGAGAAACTATGGTCACATGACAGACTAGGTTTCTGATAAGGAACTTTAATAAAGGCATATTTTGGACAAAGGAGATCCATCTGTGCCATCGAAGAGAAAGGACCCTTCCTAAGATTACCAGCTTTAAACTACATGTAGGTAGCAACTGGAATTTGGCCTTGAACTCCCTACCTGAGAAATCATACTGGGACTTCACCATTGACCTTTAGCTGGAATATAACAAAAGGAGTCTGCAACAGCACATCCGTCTTCCTGAACCTCCCAAGTCTTTCTTCACCATTTCAAGTCATCATCCTGAGGCAAAGCAAGTTTAACAGAGAACTCTTTAAAATCATGAGACTTAACGCATGTTATCTTTATAATCTCTATCTTTTCTAGAGCGTGCGTGTATCTGCATGAGTGAGAGAGTTGGTGTTGTTGTGTATATTCTGGGTGTTGTATAATAAACATGCATATCTTTAAAACTTACAAGAAAACCAGTTCTGTTCTTGACAACTAAAGCACTCATGGTTTAAAAAAAAACCTTTTCCTTAGAAAAAACATTGTCTTCGGTCAACTGAGACATAAAAAGAGGGAACCAGCCCTATCATCTTTCACCCATCTAGCACAGGAAGGTTCCCTAGTGTATCTGACACTTTAAACGTTTTCTACAATATCTAAGATAGTCATCTCATTAGCTACCAGAAATATAATGGTGACTTTTTAAACTCTTTGTAGAGCTAGTGATCCAATATAAATTCTAGTCCTATTGGAGGTATTAAAGTATGAAATGATATAGAATTGGAAGTTCCTAAATTTAGCATTGAACTCCACCTCAACTCAGGAACCAAACAGTTAATGGCTAGGAAGAATAAACATCTATATCAAAATAATGAAAGAGTGCTGGAGGAGCTTTTTTAAGTCTAGGAGATGTCCTTTAATTTATGGAAGTAGATATGGACATAATATTGGTTAACCTCAGGTGGTAAGATTACCTGAAGGGGTCCTGAAATTTCTTTTACACTTGTTAACTATTCTGAACTTGTTATGAAGACTGTAGTTGCCTTGGTCAGTAGGACCCACAACACTATATTTATGTTTCGGAGAGTGTTCTTGTTTGAAAAGTTTACAATGAAACTGCTATACAAGAAGGTATACCTTTGGTCTTATCAAAAACATAAATAACAATGGCGAAAAGAGACAGAAGAATTATATACAAAAATAAAGATTAATACCTTGTAATGTGAAACCAGCAGTGGAACATAGAATAAACAAACCAAAGTAAGGAGTCACTACTAAAATGAGCGATTAAGAAACTGGACAGATATGGATTGAGAGGGCCTGGTACTGGAGAGACACAAGATTCAAAACAGACTTGGCAGCCAATAAGTACAAAGAATGATTGTTATCTTCAGTAGTTAACTTTGTAATAAGATGTAGGTCCACTTTTAGATTTACCATATACGGACACTTATTGCACTATTTGGTGTAATAACATAATGGGCAACGTGGCAGTAGTCATATACCCCCAACATCTGACAATTATAAGATATTTTGAAGAACTCTCCAAGTAGATACCAAGGCAAGATAGAATGAGCCAATGCTACCAGACGCTTGTCTCCCAGAATGGTAATTGTATGATCTGTTCTTTTAATCTACTGGTGTATTTTTAGGACTTTACAGCTCATTTCAGTTAATCTGTGATTTACAATAAAGCCTAATAAAAATGATTTTGGCATGGAGTGTATTTATTGAAAAGTTCCAAACTAAATTACAAGCACCAATTTAAAAATAGTTTAATGAATTAGTCCGACATGCACAACTTTACATCAATGGAGCAGAGCTCTCTGATGTTAGAATTATAGAATGATACAGTAGAGGCGGCCATTCAGCCCTTCATGCTGGCTCTTTTCTTTCTCTTTGATAGAGTTATCCAATTAATCCAAATTCCCCTGCACTTGCTCCATAGCCCTGCAAATATTTTCCATTCAAGTATTTATTCAATTCTCTTTTGAATCTGCTTCCACAACATTTCCAGGCAGTGCATACAAGATCAGAACAACTTGCTTGTTTCGTCATGTTGGCCCGAGTTCCCTTGTCAAACACCTTGTATCAGTGTGCTCTGGTTATCGACCTTTCTGCCACCAGAATAGTTTCTCCTTATTTACTCCATCAAAACCATTCATGATTTTGAATAGCTCTATTAAATCTCATCATAATCTTCCCTGCTAGAAGAACTCCAGCTTTTCTGTTCTCTCCATAAAATTGAAGCCCCTTGAAAATGTGGTGCCCAGAATTGAACATAATACTGTAGCTGAGGCCTAACTAGTGTTTTATAAATGTTGAGCATAACTTCCTTGGCTTTGTACTCCATTTCTCTATTAATAGAGCCAAGGATCCCAATTTTTTTTTAAAAAGTCTTCTCAACTGGTTCAAGCACCTTCAAAAATGCATGTGCATACAGCCTCAGGTCGATGTTCCCAAAAGTGCTTTAAAATTATGCTATTTAATTCATATTGCCTCTAATTCTATCTACCCAAATGTATCACTTCACACTTCTCTGTGCTAAATTTCATCTGTCATCTGCCTGTCCATTTCACCAGTCTGTCTAATGTTCTCCTGAAGCCCATTACCACCTGCCTCATTGTTTGCATTTCCAAGTTTCAGGTCATATGCAAACTTTCAAATTATGCTCTTTATACCCACATTCAGGTCATTGATATATATCAAAAAGGACAGTGCCCAATATCGATCCATGGGGAACAGCACTGTATACCTTCCACCAGTCAGAACTGTTTACAACTACTCTTTCTGCCCCTTAACCAATTTTGTATCCATACTGCTACTGCTCCTTCAATCCCATGGACTTTAATTTTAGCAAGTCTATTAGCATGTTTATTCTTCACCCCTTTTTTTTTAAACAGGGGTGTAATATTTGTAATCCTCCAACAAGGACAATAACGATGCAGACTTCAACACTGTCTATAAAAAAATCAATGTAAATCTAGATAAGAAATGACGGCAATGGCAGCAAGTGTGCAAACTTGTCTCCTTAATATATTTTGAACTATAACGAATTAGAAATCATTTAAAATTGCCAATGAATAAACATTGAGCTTAATATTTTCATATTTTGCAAACAATACACAGAAGTTAAAACTTTAAAAATGGTAATTCCTTTTATTGTACATTTAATATTGAGGGTTGAAACTTACAAATGTTATATTTCCCATAGGCTTCACCATGAAGACATTAGTTTATCTGTTCAGACTAAAGATAATACAGCTTACCAAACCTTTCCCTTCATGCAGACAATGTAAAAAAAATGCTGGTAGAAGTGTAATCCATGCAGTACCTATACATTTGTTATGGCGTTTACAAATATCATGAATTAATACACAGGTCATCAATATATTATAAATTAAAAAGGTGCTACAAACAGAACCCAGAACAGTTAAAATAAAATTGCACCACTACGTGAAACAAAGGGTGGCAAAGACATGTTTCAACATGAAAACCATTCTGGTAGTTTATTTCCATCTTCAACATATACCAGTTCATTTTTAAAAGAACGAGTACAGATGTATGCTTCTTTTAAATAAATGCTCTTTCACATAACAACAATGTATAATGCAGCTTAATAACCATTTAATCGTCTGAGTCTTCAGCTGGATCTCGTGAACGGAAAGGTAGTGTGGTCTGTCCTCTTTCAGGATCATGCATACGGAGGATTCTAATTAAGCGACTCGCAGGCAAAGAACTGAAACAAAATATTTTTAAAATATGTACAGTTATTGAAAAAGCACTCCAACAAAAATAAAGCAATGCTTTAATTAATGCTGCCACTGTCATCTTCAGACTCCACTATTCCAATGCTCTCCTGGTTGGCTTCCCAACCTCCACCCTCCGTAAGCTTTATCTCATCCAATACTTTGTTACCCATATTCTATCTTACACCAAGTCCCACTCACACTCACCCCTGTCCACTGAAAAACATTTGTTTTCTGTGTCCCAATTTAAAAATTCTCATCCTCACGTTTAAATTCCTTTTGTGGTGGCAATGGTAGTGTCCCAGTGATTCTTTTCCTGTCACTATAGAGAAGTCATATTGGCCATGTTACAAAAATTCAGGTACAAGGAAATAGGGCAAGATGGTTTGATAAACTGTAATGACTTGGTGTGCACTAAGCATACAGCCCAACTCCATAGAATCCATTTTTGGCATTTTATGAGGGATGACTTTGAACAGCGCCTTGACTAATATGAATAATTTGCTATCTTTTCTCTATGAAATATTAGAAGAAATCGAGACAGAAGTGAATTAATGTGTTCCCTCAAGAAGCTTGAGAGATTACAGATCTATAGTGATCATACAGGAAGTTGTTAACAACTGCAGGAAGTTGACAAATACAGAAGAAAGGGTTCCCAAGAATCCAAAGTTCCAAAGTTGAGGATATACAGCTATTGTAATCAAAGGAAAGTTGACTGGAAGCAAGCATACACAGTATCCGACCATTCTCTTTTCCACATTCTTCCTTGCTTGAAGTTTAAAGGTATATCAACTATTAAACCAATTGTTAGTACTCTGTACAAAGGAACACTGTTTTTGGCATTATTACTCATTGACATGGGGAGTTATTTAGGCTACAGTCACCCGTGCCGAAAGATATGGTATTATCTATTAGTGCAGTGACCAGGAAATGGATTTGCATCAGTAGAACCACATGAGAAACTCCTCATACAATTGTGGAAATGAAATCTAAGGCTTCTTTCCAGAGGAGCTGCTAACTAAAAGTGGTTGCACCTTCGATGCCTACAAGAATGCAGTGGTCGCCAGTGCAGGATGAAGCTTATAACTGGCGACCACTGCAAACTAAAGGAGGGAGATCAACAAATTCTACCACTGGTTCAGCATTCAGGTAGTTCAATGAGGTGTGGCCTTCAGCTGAATGGTTGTGTCAACCATTATGGTCATTGTCATAAATTGACTGCAAAATGTTACAGCTAGAGCTCGAAAAAGTTGCAACTGTTTCAGACATCTTCACAGCTCAAAGATGCAATGTGCAGCATGACTTACATGGTTGTTTGGGTACTCATGGCTGACCTATAACAGATGTGCTACACAGTAAAGCCATATTTACATTCCAACAAACTAAAAGATCACAATGAATGTGTTTGCTTAATTTAGAACAGGATATATGCTTCAAAGTCACATGTCAGGAGACAGTACACTTGAGCAGCTGAACAGTATCCACGATTCTTGGATCAACAGAAGCTGAGACCAAGTGATGCAATGACACTAGTCAATCCATGATTTGATCAATGATCGTAAATTTAAAAACACGAGAGATTGGAAATTGATACCGATGATTTGAAGAACAGTGAGTTCAGTTGACACCAGGAAGGAAAAGGTTCTTTTATGTCCACAGCTTTTCACATTTTATCAGCCAAATTATTTGCAACACAAGTTGATAGTCCTAGTCTTCTGAATATCACAATCATAGAATCATAGAAACATGAGAGCACAGAAGGCAGCCATTCGGTCCATCACGTCCATGCCGGCTCTTTGCAAGAGCAACTCAGCTAGCCCCACTCACCTGTCCTGCAAATTTCTCTTCAGATAATTACCCAATTCTCTTCCGAAAGCCACAACTGAATCTGCCTCCACCACACACTCAGATAGTGCATTCCAAACACTCGTTGCATATAAAAGCTTTTCCTCAGGTTGTCTTTGTCTCTTTTGCTAACCTTAAATCTGTGACCACTGTTTCTCAACCTCTCTAATAATGGGAACAGTTTCTCCATCTCTACTCCCTCTAGACCCCTCATGATTTTGAACACCTCCATCAAATCGCCTCCCCACCTTCTCTTCTGAGAGCCCTAGGTTCTCCAATCTATCCATGTAACTGAAGTCCCTCATCCCTGGAATCATTCTCATAAATCTTTTCTGCACCCTCTCTAACGCCTTCATATCCTTCCTAAAGTGTGGAGCCCAGAATTGGACATAATACTCTAGTTGAGGCCAAATCAATGTTTTATAAAAGGTTCACCATAACTTCCTTGCTTTTTTACTCAATGCTGCTGTTTATAAATCCCAGAATTCAGTATGCCTTATGAACCACTTTCTCAGCCTGCCCTGCCACCTTCAATGATTTGTACACATATACACCCAGGTCCCTATGCTCCAGCACCCCATTTAGAATTGTATCCTTAATTTTATATCATCTGTCCTCATTCCCCCTACCAAAATGAATCGCTTCACACTTTTCTGCGTTAAATTTCATCTGCCACAGATCCACCCATTCCAACAGCCTATGTCCTCTTGAAGTCTATCACTACCGCAGCCAGTTCAAAATATTTTCAACTTTTGTTTCATCCGCAAATTTTGAAATTGTGCCCTTTCCATCCAAGCCTAGGTCATTATACAGATCAAGAAAAGCAGTGCTTCTAGTACCAATTCTTGGGGAACCCCACCATATACCGACCTCCAGTCTAAGAAGCAACCGTTCACCACTACCGTTTCCTGTCACACAGCCAACTTGGTATCCATGCTGCCACTGTCCCTTTCATTCCATGGGCTTTAAGTTTGCTGACAAGCCTATTATGTGGCACTTAAACTCCTTTTAGAAGTCTATATACACTGCATTGATCGCATTACCCTCATCAACTCTGTTACTTCAGCAAAAATGCAATCAAGTTAGTGAAACATGATATCCCTTTAACAAATCCTTGCTGATACTGTTAGTTTTGTCCACATTATCATTTCTAAAAGCTTTACCATCAGTGAGGTTAAACCGTCTGGCCTGTAGTTAGCTGGGCTTATCCTTACAGCCTTTTTTGAACAAGGGTGTAACATTTACAATTCTCCAGTCCACTGGCATCATCCTTTTTTCCAAGAAGGATTGCACGATTATGGTCAGTGCCTCAGCAATTTCCACCCTAACCTCCCTCTTCCACCCTAACCTCCCTCAGTATCCTCAGATGTATCTCATCCAGTCCTGGTAACTTATCAGCTTTAAGTACAGCCAGCCTTTCAAATACCTCCTTTAATTAATTTTTAGCCTAACCAGTGTCTCAACTACCTCCTTTCACTGTGACTTTGGTAAAGACAGATGCAAAGTATTCATTTAGTACCTCAGCCATGCCCTCTGCCTCCATCACAAATCCTCTTTTTGGTCCCTAATCAACCCCACTCCTCCTTTTACTACTTTTTATGCCTGCAGAAGATTTTGGATTCCCTTTCCTGTTAGCTGCTATTCTGATTTTTGTACTTTCTCCGCTTTTCTTATTTCTTCTTTCATTTCCCCTCTAAACTTTCAATATACAGCCTGGTTCTCTCTCATATTGTCAACATGCCATCTGTCATATGCACCTTTTTGTTGCTTTATCTTACACTCTATCTCTTTCGTCATCCAGGGAGGTCTGGCTTTGATTTTCTAAATATTCCCTTCGTGGGAATGTACTTCGACTGTACCCGAACTAACTCCTCTTTAAAGGTAGCCCATTGTTACTTACTGTTTTGTCTGCCAATCTTTGATTCCAATTCACCTGGCTCTCATCTATCCTTAGCCAATTAAAATTGGTCCTCCCCCAATTTATTATTTCTTTACTTTGAATTGCTCCTCATCTTTTCCCATAGCTAACCTAAATCTTACGATACTATGATCGTGTTCCCTACTGACACTTGATCCACCACATTCCCCAGAACCAGATCCAGCAATGCCTCCCTTCCTCGTTGGATCTGAAATCTACTGACCTAGAAAATTCTCCTGAACACGCTTCAGAAATACATCCCCCCCCCCCCCCCCCCCCCCCGCCACACTCTGCCCTTTATACTAATTATCCTAATATAGATTTGGACAGTAATATTTCCTTGCAAATTTGCTCCTCTATCTTTCCCACTAGTTGGTGGCCTATAGAATACACCCAGTAGTGTTCTGGTATCACTATTATTTCTTAGCTCTAAGCAAATAGATTCTGTCCTTGACCGCGCTAGGACATCCAGCACTGTATTATCCTTAATCAATATTGTTACCCCTCCTCCTATCTTTCCTGAACAGCTTGTATCCAAGAATATTTAGTTCCCTGTCCTGCCCTTTTTTGAGCTACATCTCCATTATCACATCATATTCCCATGTGACTATCAGCGCCTGCAGCGCCCCAACCTTATTAATCTCACTCCGTGCATTCAAATATATGCAGAGTAAACCTACTTTAGATCTTATTGTATTCCCTCTTACTCTGACCCCACCTAATATTTTACTCTAGTGCTAACTGTTTCACCCAATTCTTTGTGTACCTTGCTTTTTCTTTCCTTTAAGTCCTGGTTCCCACACCCCTGCCAAGATAGTTTAAATCTTCCCCAATAGTATTAGCAAACTGCCCCGTGAGGACATTGGGTGGTAAAAGTTTTGAATGCTCTCTCACAAAAGGCATTTGATGCTGGGACAGTTGCAAATTTTAAATCTGAGATTGGATAACAAAAATCTATCACAGGTATTAAGGGACACAGGGATATGGAGTTAAGTCATAGATTGGTCATGATCTCATTGAGTGACGGTACAGATGTGAAGGACTAAATGGCCTACCCCTTATCTTCCTAAGCTACAATAAAATACACTCAAATGACATAATATACAAATCCATTTTACAGGGAAACATGCAAATTCACACATGAAAAGAATACAGTACATGCCTCATATTCTGCGGAGTAAGAAAGATGAACTGACGATAACGTTGGGAATTTGACACCTTCAGCATCATGTCCATAGAAATTCTACGATTAACCATATCCTACAATTGAACAGAAATATAAATACAAATATAAAAGTAGGTTCATAAGAGCAAAATTCAGAGAAAGTTCCATATTTAGCCATTTAATATAGAAATAAATCCACAAGAGGGAACCAAATCATCTAGCAGGAAAGCTGTCAAACAGTATGTAAGAATAAATTCTACATTGAATGAGAGCCGAGAGCGAAGAGCGAGCCGACATGAGAGCCGAGAGTGGGGAGCGAGCCGAGAGAGAGAGAGAGATAGACAGACAGAGATGCTCTCTTCTTGAAGTTCAGTTGCAGTCTCTTCCAAAACTGTTCTGAAAGCACAGTTCAATTAACTTCAGGTTGGCCAGTAGGTTAGTCAAGTGACTCGCTCCTTGTTTACAGCATCTTCATCTACGAGATTTGTGGATTCGCTCAAGCTCATCAGACACTCAGCGGGGTGGCAGGTGGGATGCTGGCTCAATGACTTTCAATGTCTCTTGATCATCACTATGGATAAATTTCATCTGGCCAATTGGATCAGGGAGTACTCCCATTGTCTTCTTCATGCAACTGTTTTATAGAATACAAATGTGGAGCCATGTTTTCAGCCACTGTTGTGGTCTTTTTAAACAAGTTATTTCAAGTTCAGTAACAGTACATAAATAATGTTCCATATGACAAAATTAATGTGTCTTTAATTTTCTTTCTATGGCCAAATGTGCTTCATTGCCAGACTTCCCTGAAAACTGAATGAAGTAGCTCATTTGTTTCATATATAGTAACTATACTTAAAAATCAAGATAGACGCCAGACATGAAGGTTAAGTAGATTCATCAACTTTTTAGAAACGTTCAGAAGCGTGTTTTTCTAAACTTTGTAGCTAGAGCTCATGTTAACAACCTTGTATGCGTACTATCACTACTGAATTTTGGAGCAACTCCTTTCTGTTTGGCATCTTAAAAATTACTGCCATCCATGGTACCAACAAAGTGTTTGCAACAGAAGGTAGGAATCACTATACAGTTAGGCTGACCTTGAAGAGCCAAAGTGACAGCTAAATTTTTTTTTCTGGACCCTTTCTCAGCTCCAAGGCATGTTTTAAACATTTTAAGCTAAGAATGTAACTCACAATTATTCTATCAAATGAGTGCTTGACCACGTTAAGGAGGCAGATCATGGGTTTGATTCATGACTTTATGGTTGGTCCCAAAACTCTCCAACTTCACCTTCACTTCCTCGCCAAAGAGATACTTCACTGACAAGCTGCACAGCCTCATCAATACAGAAGCTTGAAAATGTGAGCCAACTATGCAGAGCAAGATTCCCAGGGCTGCAACAGTTCAGATAAAGAGTGTCAAATGTATTTCACTGCATGAGTCATGGAGCAGTCTGTATACTGTTCAATGACGGGGGATAAGATCAGGAGTTGAGAGACTAACCTGCACCAATTGCTTACAGGTTACAAATCTCATCAGGAATATGTCCTGTGTATGCATTTTCTTCCCTCATAAGTCCAGTTGGTCGAGTTCTTTTGCTAGGGGAAAATGGCCATGCTCTGGATAAATGATTTGTTATATTTCATCTGGAATATCACAGAGCAAACTATGACCAGTGAAACAAAGCTCTTATGGTAGATTTTGACAATTCATTAAATCACAGTTCAAGGCAGACAGTTTATGAGCGTGAAGGCAACATTTTGAAATTACATATTTCAGAAAATCTGTCCAAGACCCAAGATGTATAGATAACAACTTTCTTCATGCATTTTTACATAACACAGAAACATGGGGCTCAACAGAAATAGTTAAGAAACAAGAGTCACTTGTGTTGACCAAGCAGGAACTTTTAATCTCAGCTGTTTGCTGGATGAATTCCTGACACTCTTGTTGTGTAACTTCCCTATGCAAACAATTGTCAGCAAGACTTTATAAAGGGATAAAGTCAAGAAAACACCCAAGACTTGGTCATAAGTCCAAGATAAATCAATTAGCTGATTTTCTTTTTTCAGGGAAATCTAGTACAAAGTAACTCCTGACAACACAGCAGCCCACTGACGTCAGAGTGCTCCAAGCTGCACATATGCGCAGCTACATTTTGCCAGGAGTAAGTGGCGCATGAGCGGGATGCTGTCATCATGCAGCACCAACGTCATCACGTATCCTCGCCGGTCCATCTTTGCGCATGTACGATATAGCGTCTAATTATCTAGCCCCTCACTCGGCTGGTGGAAGCGGCTGAATGGGAGACTTTAAGGCTGGAGCTCTCCCCCGTTGGCAACTCGCTCCAGGCCTCGACACTTCCTCCCCTCAGCCGCTCGCTCTAGACCTCGCTGCTCCCCCCCCACTCCTCTGGCTGATTGTTCCTCGCTTCGCACCACCCTGCTCTCTGGCCACTCGCACCCCTCTTGCCCACCCACCCACCCCCCACCTCTAGGCCATGCTGCTTCCCTCCTCTCGGCTACTCGCTCCTACGTCGCCCCTTGCGGCTTGCCTTGCTTCTTCAGGCAGCGTGTGGAAAATCATCACACACGGGAGCGAGTGGAGATAACCTGGGGGGGGGGGGGTGTTGGTGGCGGGGAGCGAGCAACTGGAGAGCGGGGCAGCGTCAGTGGGGATCATCAGCCAGGGAAGTGGGGAGGAGCAGAGAGGTCTGGAGCAAGCGGCTGTCGGGAGTTTGGGGGGGGGGGGGGTTGCTGGGAAGTGGCAGGTGGGGAGGAGGGGGAGAAAGCAAGTTGCCGAAGGGGAAGAGCGGCCAGTGGGGTGGGAGCTAGTACCTGCATTCGGGTGAAATCAGTCCTGGTCAGTCAAATCAACGAATCACAATAACGAATTGGCAGCACATTTTATACTCTGCCAGATTTTCTTTTTCATTAATCGGGGTGCCAATTCACAATCTTCCAATGGAAATTCAATCATAAATTTCCTTTTGTATTTAATAGGATTACTGGAATATTAAATGGATCTGAGGATTACAGTTAGTATCCTATAACTGCATAGCATATTACTCGGCTTCCATCCACCTTAATGTAAGGTTAGCTAGCTAGAACAATCTAACCGTAGGCATTTCCTGTGATAAATTGAACGCCATCTTTATTCCTGGCAGCTGCCTGAACCTTGCAGACACTGACGTTCCAGTTGAAGAGCCTGCCATCGCGCATGTGCAAGTACTGCGCCACCCAGTGGTTGAGTTGTCAGCAAACGCAGACAATCTAGTAATACAGGCACTTACAGCTGTGAAAATAGGTCACATGGGGTCCAACCAAAA
Organism: Heterodontus francisci; assembly: GCF_036365525.1. Classification (NCBI taxonomy): domain Eukaryota; kingdom Metazoa; phylum Chordata; class Chondrichthyes; order Heterodontiformes; family Heterodontidae; genus Heterodontus; species Heterodontus francisci. The sequence goes on from NC_090373.1 coordinate 69,047,632, forward strand.
TCAGTCATTTCTTATTTTTCTACTCACGCTATATTATCCACGTGGAATACTAGTTGTATACTTGTATTATAATACTTAAGTAATTTCATCAAGGAGTCCTTTGTCTCTTCGTAAAAAATTTGCTAAGTTATCATGAGCAATTGCACAGTACTGAGAGGTTATGTCAGTTAACAATAATATAGAATATTAAAGGTTGGACATGATGCAATCTTCACCCCTCTGCAAAATATTGAGCTTAAGTAACTTCTGTGCATCAGCATTACAGATAAAGTGTGAGGTCATAATACTAAAAAAAGTCCAACCCAGTTTTCAAAATAAACTTAACCAATACAGTTGCCAAATTTACATTTAAATTTTAATATGTCGTGATAAAGCTTCAACCCAAAATAACTGCATACCAGAAATAGAAAAGCTCCAGTATTTTGAGGCTGGAGGGCTGGACTCTGACCAAGCGAAAAGCTGAGTTGCAATAAATGCTACTGTTTTCACATTTGTTAGCTGAAACATTAATTGAGTCTAGACAAAAGCATACCATGTAAACATCAAACTCATCCAGACAACGGAAAGGAGACTCCATGGTGTCCCACAGTGAAAGGATGAAACACACAGTTGAGAATGAACGCTCACCACCAGAAAGGGATCGCATATCACTGAGTGCTGCCTTGTCTCCTTCTCCAGGTTGGACCTTTAATAGATAAGAGATTTCCAATAGAGTGAAACACTAAAATAAAGCCAACTAAAAATAACACAAGAAAAACAAGTAAATGCTGAACAAACATACTTTTAGTCTTGCAAGCTGCTCCAATTTCGAGCAAAATAGATTACAAAAAGTACACAGAGCAACACAAGCCCTGTAGGGGAAAAGAAACAGATGTAAAGGTAACATTCCTTTCCCACATCAAAAAAAGCCTTAAATGTGTTCGACATCTCAAGGATCCTTGTTCAATTAACAGAATCTATTATTTTTTCAAAATTCTACAGGATAATTGCACAAGGTAAGCCTTTACAAACAACTAAAAAATTATAGGCATGCCTTTCACATGTGATGCATTAGTTCTGTTATGGGCCTTTTCATTAGCCATTTTCTTCACTGCTACAAATATTTAAATATGCAGAATGTCATCAGGTGACCTTTACGTGTTGCTGCCGGCAGTTTATTGGAAGTTTGCAGTGGGACGAGTTTTTTTCCTTTTAAGGAAATGCATTTCCTCTTGCCTAACTTTCTTGATTATTTTTAATTTGCTACTTTTAGTTCTTCCTTTGTGTTTTGTCAATTTCTGTGTAAAAGGGTTCAAAAACAGGAGGCTGCAGATCTATTTACACTTGGATCTGCATTACATTAAGCGCTTCATAGTATCAACCATCTTAGCCATACTTTGTCTGAGTTATGGCTCCCTAATGACTAAAAAGCCCTCAAGAATCCATCGACATCATTCCCTTAGTGTTAAAAGTTTGGAATATCAGTTTTAATAATTGTAAAATGCAACAACAGGACCTCCGATACCCACCAGTCACCTAAGTAAGCATCTATCAGTTTAAGTACATATCTGTACAGTTTTTCTTTTTCCCTACGTTGTGTTTCCACACAGCCTCTTTGGCTACTAATCAATATTAATTATTTCCAACACTCCAGTGGATGGAAGGAGGAAAGCAATGGCTTCATGTCTGATGAGTCATTTTAACAGTTCAGACCCAAAACAAAGGATGCTTGAAATCTTTCTCTGGTATAAAACCCGCCAATAGCCATGGCAATCAGACAATTAGTGAATCTGCAAATAGCAGATGGAAGCTAACTACATGCCCCCAAGACAACGGACAAAGAAAATCCTAATCGGCAAGTTTTTTTCAAATTGGCAATGCATTGCTCAGCTGAATCCAGACAAAATGACATTAGTATAAGAGTTAAAACGTAACAGGATGCAACAAACAGTTGTCACACCTCCCACTTAAAATTTCTCACTGCCAGGCTAAATCATAAGTTTCTTTTACTAATCATCCTGAAAGAATTAATAGCAAGTAAAAACTTCCAAAATAACAATTTAAAAATGCAGCAATTCAAATGTAGTATTTGGTGCCCCCTACTGTCTTGAATCCATCTCTTTCAAACATTATATAATACTATATTTGCGAGTTTAAAGCAGAGGTTTTTATATGAACCTACTATTTGTATCTATAGTGGCAGCCATGGTTCTGTGGGTAGCACTCTTGCTCAAGTTAGAAGGTTGCGGTTCAAGTCCCACTCCAGGACTTCAGCATCCAATCTAGGCTGCAGTACGGAGGGACTGTTGCACTGTCAGAGGTCTCGACTGAGAGGGTAAACTGAAGCGCCATCTGCACTCTCACGTGGACGTAAAAGATCCCAAGGCATTATTTTGAAGAGGAGCTGGGGAGTTACCCCTGGTGTCTTGGCCAATATTTATCTGTCAATCGATATCACCAAAACAGATTATCTGGTCATTATCACATTGCTGCATGCGGGAGCTTGCTATGTGCAAATTGCAGCTTAAGCAGTGAATCTGAAGTATATGATAGGTAGCTTATAAGTAGATGAGACAAAAAACTACAGAGAATTAATAAAGGGAAACCTTTTTTGTTCACAAATTAATGGGTCATCAGAAAAGTATTAACAGGTTTAATCAATGTTAGTACGTAGACATTGAGCTTGATTTTACTGTTACTGCTCGAGCATAAAGGAATACAGGCGATACTTCTCAAAGTTCCCAATGAGTAAGTGGCATTTTAACAAGACATAAGTGGGGATATGATTAACAATAGCTTGAACTATTAATGGGTAATGAACTATTAATAAACAAGGGTATGACCAGAAAAAAATGTTGCACTTGAACAGGCAGAACTTCTCTTTCATTAGTAGAGCCACTCCATTTAAATTAGAAGTTAGCCTTCAACAGTAGGAGAAAGTGTGACAGAAAGTACTTGCATTTATGTAACATTTTTCACATCTTCAGGATGCCTCAAAGTGCTTCCCAGTCAATGAAGTATTTTTGAAGTGCAAACACTGTTTTAACATAGAGTAATGCAACAAACAATTTGGTACTGCAAGGTCCCACAAACAGCAGTGGGATAAAACAAATAGATAATCTGCTTCATTGTTAGTTGGGGGATAAATATTAGTCAGGACAGAGAAAAAAGTCCCCTGCACTTCTTTGAATAGTGCCATGGAATATTTTACAAGCACCACAGAAAGTATAGCACATCTTCAGTACTGCACTGAAGTGTCAGCCTAGATTATGTGCTTATGTCTCTAGATTGGAGCTTGAATCCACAACTTGCTGCCTCAGATAAAGTCTCGGCACCAAGCTAAGGTGGTATCACTGAAGCCAAATTAACAGGGTCATTGTTATACTGTCTGCTCCATGAGCACTGTCAGTAATAATCTCAATCAGAAGACTGATGAACAACTTATTTATAGGTTGTCAACACTTCTTTTGGGCCTCCTTATCTCGAGATACAATGGATACGCGCCTGGAGGTGGTCAGTGGTTTGTGAAGCAGCGCCTGGAGTGGCTATAAAGGCCAATTCTGGAGTGACAGGCTCTTCCACAGGTGCTGCAGAGAAATTTGTTTGTTGGGGCTGTTGCACAGTTGGCTCTCCCCTTGCGCCTCTGTCTTTTTTCCTGCCAACTACTAAGTCTCTTCGACTCGCCACAATTTAGCCCTGTCTTTATGGCTGCCCGCCAGCTCTGGCGAATGCTGGCAACTGACTCCCACGACTTGTGATCAATGTCACACGATTTCATGTCGCGTTTGCAGACGTCTTTATAACGGAGACATGGACGGCCGGTGGGTCTGATACCAGTGGCGAGCTCGCTGTACAATGTGTCTTTGGGGATCCTGCCATCTTCCATGCGGCTCACATGGCCAAGCCATCTCAAGCGCCGCTGACTCAGTAGTGTGTATAAGCTGGGGATGTTGGCCGCTTCAAGGACTTCTGTGTTGGAGATATAGTCCTGCCACCTGATGCCAAGTATTCTCCGAAGGCAGCGAAGATGGAATGAATTGAGACGTCGCTCTTGGCTGGCATACGTTGTCCAGGCCTCGCTGCCGTAGAGCAAGGTACTGAGGACACAGGCCTGATACACTCGGACTTTTGTGTTCCGTGTCAGTGCGCCATTTTCCCACACTCTCTTGGCCAGTCTGAACATAGCAGTGGAAGCCTTACCCATGCGCTTGTTGATTTCTGCATCTAGAGACAGGTTACTGGTGATAGTTGAGCCTAGGTAGGTGAACTCTTGAACCACTTCCAGAGCGTGGTCGCCAATATTGATGGATGGAGCATTTCTGACATCCTGCCCCATGATGTTCGTTTTCTTGAGGCTGATGGTTAGGCCAAATTCATTGCAGGCAGACGCAAACCTGTCGATGAGACTCTGCAGGCATTCTTCAGTGTGAGATGTTAAAGCAGCATCGTCAGCAAAGAGGAGTTCTCTGATGAGGACTTTCCGTACTTTGGACTTCGCTCTTAGACGGGCAAGGTTGAACAACCTGCCCCCTGATCTTGTGTGGAGGAAAATTCCTTCTTCAGAGGATTTGAACGCATGTGAAAGCAGCAGTTGTCAACACTACTGACTCAAATATCCCTCATCTTTGCAAGAGATCAGTGAAACCCATCTTTTTGTACATGTGAACACTAAAAGGTTAGGATTGAATTTAAGATTTTTTTGCTGAAGGTTCAGTGCTCCATTCTTCCAGTTCTGTAATTATAAGATCACAATTTAACTGCAGTGCTGTCCAATGTTAATCCCTAGATAAAATCTAGAAGGTGTAACTATCATAATTGACCAGTCAATTGAAAAGCTAATCCAAATGTAACTTTCAATATTTCTGAAAATAATATTTCTGCTTTTATCTGGATTTATATTTATATAAAAATAGCCTCAGAATAAGTTGTAAATATCTTACTGCAATTGAAAGTGTTGCATTCTTATGATCGAAGCTCATTTTCCCATGGTAACCTCGCTGGGAGAGCATAGTATCAAAATAATACTTGCAGCGAAGAGAAATGTATCTATTCAATTCAAGCATAAAAAGAAAACAAATGTTAATAACATTTTCATGATACAACAAAAATAACTCGCATGCAGATCTTCAATCATTCCTCTAAGGAGCACATTAGCTGTTTGCTAGAATTAGCTACAAGTTTCATATGGGCATCGGGGCTTTCGGAAAGCCTTCCCCATATTATCACAAGGCACTCATCATTTGGGTTTTGTCATTTTCCCTATTCTTAGTTCCAGCAAGCAATTGTCCTCAGAAGCTGCTTTGGGAATATGGGAAATGAAAGATCAAGGAAAAAGGAACAGTAGATACAAAAAGTGAAAACATGAGCCTATTATCTTGCACTAAGTCTATGAGATGGACAGTTAAAAAGAAATGTATCAGAAGTACACTTAATAACTGGACAAAGTGATTTCTTTTTAAAATTAATCTTGTGTAGTATCACTTCCTAAAGCAGTATCATTTCATGTATTTACCTTTCATATATGAATATTTGCACATGGGCATAACATAAATAAAGCAATTTTGTCTAGTTTCTTCCCCTTACACCTCAGTGAAGAATGTTGGGATTTTTCTACATTAAAAGGTACTATATAAATGCAAGTTGTTATAGATTTGGCTTGGTATTAACTTCATTAAATGAAGAAGTAGACCAGCTTATTCACAAATCATGCTTGATGCATTATTTTAAACATTAGTCACTTGTTCTTAGGCAGTAGATGAGAGGAACCAAGGCACTTAAGCACAAATTCAGATGTGTGCCTGATCAAGAGCTTTTCAACATCATCTTGCATTTATATAGCAGCTTTAATGTAGGAAAACGTCCGAAGGCATTTCACAGAGACAATCAAAAAAATTTAACACCAAAGACAATAATTAGGAGGGATGACCAAAAGCCTGGTCACAGCTTGGTTTTAAGCTGTCTTAAAGGAAAATAGGGAACTGGAGATGGGGACAGCTTTGGGAGGGAATTCAAGAGTACATGGCCAGATGGCTGAAAGCCTGGCTAGCAAAGGCTGGGGGCGGAGGATACACTAGAGAGCAGTCAGAGGAAAGGAGAATTCAGAGACAGGTAGTTGCACAACTGGATGAAGTTACAGAATAGGGAGGTGCAACACCATGGCAGTATTTAAATACAAGGATGATAAATCCTAAATTTGAGACACTGGGGATACTGGGAACAATCCAAATCAGAAAAACAAGGACTGATGGGTAAGCAGACCTTGTGCAGGATAGAATTCATGCAGCAGAGGTTTGGATGAGTTTTAGTTTAGAGGTGCACAATAGAACATAGAACTTAAGAACAGTAGTAGCTATTCAGCCCTTTGAACCTGCTCTGCCATTCAATACAATCATGGCTGATCTAGTTGTGGTCTCAACTCCACTTTCTTGTCTGCACCCACCTCCCAACACCACCACCCCCCCCCCCCCCCCCACCCCCTGCCCCCCAATAACCCTTGACTCCCTTGTCCATCAAAAATCTATCTAACTCAGTCCTGAATAAATTCAATGACCCAGCTTCCACTGCTTCCTGGGGAAGAAAATTCCACAGGCTACTGAAGGAGAAAAAAAAATTCTCATCTCCTGCTTAAAAGGGAGACCTCTTATTCTTAAACTTTGTCCCCTAATTCTCGATTCCCCCGAAAGAGGAAACGTCCTCCTGGTATTCCCTCTATCAAGTCCCCTCAGGACCTTATATGTTTCAATAAGTTCATCTCTTTCTTCTAAACTCCAACAGGTATAGGTCCAACCTGTTCAGCCTTTCTTCATAAGATAAGCCCTGCATCCCTGGAATTAATCGAGTGAACCTTCTCTGAACTGCTTCTAATGCAATTACATCCTTTTTCAAATAAGGAGACCAAACTGTACACAGTACTCCAGATGTGGTCTCACCTAGATCTTGTACAGCTGCAGTAAAACTTCCCTACTTTTATATTCTATTCCCCTTGCAATAAACGCCAACATTCCATTTGCCTTCCTAATCACTTGCTGTACCTACATACTAACCTTTTGTGATTCATGTAACAGGACACCCAGATCCCTCTGTACCGAGTTCTGCAATGTCTCTATAAATAGTACAAAGCTTTCCTATTATTCCTGCCAAAGTGGACAAGTTCACATGTTCCCACATTATACTCCATTTGCCAAATTTTTTCCCACTCACTTAACCTATCTATATCCTTTTGTAGATTCTTAATCTCCTCTGACCATTTACTTTCCTTCCTATCTTGGTGTCATCAGCAAATTTAGCTACCATACATTCAGTCCCTCCATCCAAGTCATTGATATAAATTGTAAATAGTTAAGGCCCCAGCACTCATTCCTGATAGGAAGCTGGCCAGGACAGCATTTCATTTAAGCGAGTCTAGAAGTGACAAAGGCATGGATGAGGGCTTCAGATGCACTGACGCAGTGAGAGATGTTACCAAAATGAAACTAGGCAGTGTTTGTGACAAAAAGGATATGGAGTAAGCAGTGCAGATCAAGGTTAAATAGGATACCAAGTTTCTTAGCAGTCTTTATTAATCTGAGACAGTGGCTGGGTGTAGACTGGAATTGGTAGTAAGCAGAGTTTATGGCAGAGGCTGAGGATGAGAGCTTTGATCTTCCCAATGTTTAGCTCGAAGAAATTGTAGCTCATCCAGACACAGGATGCTAGACAAGCTGCCTGGCAGCAAAGGCAGTGGAAGATAATGGGAGGCAGATAGATCTAAGGTGATGGATGGACAGATCTTTAATAGCAAGTTTGCAGATAGGGAAAAAGGCCATTAAAAGAAAAAATGGGATTCTCGGTTTTACACACATTAACGAATGCAAAGGCAAACAGCAAATTAATTTGGACAAAGCAATGGTTAGGTCACAGTCATGTACTGCATACACTTCTAGGCATTGTATTATAGAAAGAATACTGAAGACACAGAACAGGTACAGTGCAGATTCACAAGAATGGCATCAGAGCTTGAGATATGACAATTATAATATAGACTTGAAAAATAAGGCTGCATTCATTGGTCAGTGACTGGAAATCTGCTGTTAACATGGAGAATGCTAGGAACATTAGGTCAGTCCTAAAGTCATATCCGAGTACACATCTTCCCAGACCTTGTAAACATTACTAAATAACTTGAATTGAGAATGCATAGCATAAGTAAATTGCACCAATACATTTTATATGAAAACATGAGAACGTATCTTTGAAAAATGCTCTAGCTTTTGATTAAAAGGATACATAAATGAAAAAGCGCTCTATGGCATGAGATGGTGCACATGCTGTTGGGAATATGGATGTGCTGCCTTTGAAATGCAACAGATCAGAGCCACAAATGCAGGCTGCAGGACAAGATTAACATTATAAAATTTTGTTCAATTGTGGCGAATGGGAAATTTCATAAAGCTTGATCTGTGGTTCCTTCTGTCCTTTAGGAGAGTGAATTAGAGAGTCTGTAATAGGGCTTGCTGCAAATAGAATCATAGAATAGTTACAGCACAGAAAAAGGCCATTCAGCCTGTCTTGTCCATATCAGCACTGCATGAGCAACTCAGTTAGTCCCACTCCTCTGCCTTTTCCCCATAGTCCTGCAAATTTTCTCTCTCCAGGTACTTAACAATTCCCTTTTAAAAGCCATGATTGAATCTGTCTTCACAACACACTCAGGCAGTGCAATCCAGATCCTAACCACATAATGTGCAAAAAAGATTTTCCTCACGTCACCTCTGGTTGTTTTGCCAATCAACTTAAATCAGTGTCGTCTGGTTCTCAACTCTTCCGTCACAGGAATAGTTTCTCTCAAGCTCCTATGTCGAGACCCCGCAGATTTTGAAATGCAACTCTTTTGGTGGTCTATGAACACCACATTAACTACATTACTCTCATCAAACTCGATCAAATCTCCTCTCTACCTTTCTTTCCAGAGAACAACCCCAACTTCACCAATCTATCCACATTACAGAAGTCCCTCATCTCTGGAACCATTCGCATAAATCTTTTCTGCACCCCCACTAAAGGCTACACATCTTTCTTAAAGTGCGGTACCCAGAATTGGGCACAATACTCCAATTGAGCTGAACCAGTGTTTCATAAAAGTTCATCATAACCTCCTTGCTTTTGTACTCTATGCCTCTGTTTATAAAGCTCAGGATTCCCTTATGCCTTACTTTCTCAACTTGCCCTGCTATCTTCAATGCTTTGTGCATATATACCTGGAAGACTCTGTTCCTGCATCCCCTTGAGTCATATTCGTCATTTTATATTGCCTCTCCTCCTTCTTCCTATCAAAATGAATCACTTCACACTTCTCTGCATTAAATTTTATCTGCCATGTGTCCATCCATTCCACCAACCTGTCTATGTCCTATTGAAGCCCATCACTATCTCCCTTGCAGTTTACAATACTTCCAACTTTTGTCTCATCTGCAAGTTTTGAAATTGTGCCCTACCCACCCAATTCTAGGTCATTAATACAGATCAAGAAAAGCAGTGGTCCCAGTACCAACCTGTGGGGAAGCCCACTGTATCTTCCTCCAGCCTGAAAAGCAGTTCACCGCTACTGTTTGCTGTCACGCAGCTAACTTCACATCCAAGTTGCCATTGTCCTTTTCATTCCACGGGTTTCAACTTTACTGGCATTTTATCAAACGTCTTTTGGTGGTCTATGAACACCACATTAACTGCATTACTCTCATCAATCCCCTCGGTTACCTCATTAAAAAACTTCCTCACCACCAAGGTTAAACTGACTGGCCTGTAGTTGCTGGGTTTATCCTTACACCGTTTTTTGAACAACAGTGCAACATTCGCAATTGTCCAGTCCTCTGGCACCTCCGCAGCTAACGAAGATTGGAAGATTATGGCCAGTGCTTCTGCAATTTCCACCCCTACTTCCAGTCAGCATCCTCAGAATATTCGAATGAAGTATAGAAGAAAAGGCTACCAATCTTGCTTCCATTTAGACTCAGCATCCTCGGATGGTAGCCTAATTGGTAGCCTTTTCATGTTCTATACTTCATTCTAATATTCTAAGCTCCTTTAGCACAGTTTTTTAAAAAAAATTGAGCAAGTAATATAAAACTAATATGTAGTCACTGTTGTAAAGGGAACGCAAAGCCAATTTGTGCACAAGGTCCCAAAAACAGGAATGAAGTACATAATCAGATAATTGGATGTTGGTTGAGGAATAAATATCAGCCAGGACATCATGAGAACTTCTCTTCAGTTCTTTAATTAGTGCTACAAGATCTTTTATATCCACCTGAGTAGACAGGGCCTCAAATTGAATGCATCACCCAAAAGATAACCACTCTAACACCTGCACTGAAATGTCAGCCTGGATTATGTGCTCAGATTCTAGAGTAGGATTTGAATCCATAACCTTGTGACTCAAGAGGAGATCATGCCACCACTAAGCCAAGGCCTGGTTTTCTTGGTACTTTGCTTTTGTATTTGTTACTACTGTAATTAAAACCCAGAATCACAGGTTTTGAATTATTGAGGACAAACGTTTTTGTCAAGTTAACTAAACAAGCTGTCCAAAATATATGTACTAGTTATAACCCAAGAGCTGAAAAACATAATTGCATCACAGTAAAGGACAATGCTTTAAAACCCACACAGTATAAGCCAAACAAAATTTCTATGCCATTTTAAACTAAATTTTTAGCATTAAAAATGGAATACAAAGTGTGGAAATTATGTTGGAGCTATATAAAGCCAGACTGTATCTACAGTACTGCATTCCGTTCTGGGCACGGCTCCTCAGGAAGGATTATAGTGGCGTTGGAGGGATTGCTGTGGAGATTCACCAGTAATACACCTGGGCTAAAGGGGTTAAATTATGAGGTCAGATTGCATAGACTAGGCTTATATTCCCTTGACTGTAGAAGGTTAAGGAGTGATCTAATTGAAATGTTTATGACTAAAGAATTTGATAGGTAGATACAGAGGAACTATTTCCTCTCGTGTGGGAGTTCAGAAGAGGAGGACATAACCTTAAAATGAGGCTGGTCAGATGTGAAGTTAGGAAGCTCTTCTTCACACAAGGATAGTGGAAATCGAACACTCTCCACATGAGGCCATGTCATTTGAATATTTCAAAACTGAGATTGATTTTTTATTAGTATTAGGGGATATATAACCAAGATGGGAGAATGGAGTTGAGATACGGGTCAACCATGATCTAACTGAATGGTGAACAGGCTCAAGGGACTGCATGATCTACTGTTGTTCATAAACTCCCAAATGCATATCAAAAGAAGAAACTAATGTGAAATGCACTGTATGAAACAGTTGAAAAACACTTCAACTCAGCTACTCTACCTTCAGCATGACTGAAACAGGCAGCGGAAAAACAAAACTCGGCAACTAAATTTCTGAAATAAGAACAGTAACAGTGGAAACACATAGCAAGTTTACATATGAAATGTTAACCTATCCTTTCTCTGTACAAATGCTGACAGAGCTGGAATGTTTTCCAGAGTTTTACAGCTAAATACTAGAAATGCTCTGTCATAAATCCTGTGCAACCGAAGCCAGCATAGCACTAAAACTAGTCTTTGTCACATGTAGACTGTGCAAATGCTCTATCAGTTGACTTGATATGGGTCTCATGCACTGCAAACCAAAATTGGTAAATATTGCCAAGTGGGCATATTCAGGTGAAGTGCACCACACAAGTGCACAGTTTTAGTACTCAGTGTCCTAGAGTCAGACCACCATTACACACATTGCCACAGCAATGAATGTGTGCAGAACTGCTAACTCAGATGTGGGAAGCTATAGCATGGCTGAATGGAGCAAGTCAAACACTACAGGCCTTATTAAAACAGTACAAGTGAAAAGATTTTTAATCAAGGAATGAAGTTATGAAGTTCAAAACAATTGTACCAAATTAAATGAGTCAATTACCTCCTGAATATTTTATATGCTTTGTGCCTTTCCTCCATTATTTTATCTAGCAGTTGCATAAATTTCTTCAGGTTCTTGATCTGGCTTTTGACATTCTTGTACGTTTCCAAAACATCAAAGTACTGTCTGTTCAAAGAGACAATAAAAAGTTGAACCAATGCTGGCGACACACAAAGTCTCAAGAACACAAGTTCCTATGAACAGGAATTAGAACACATAAGTAACCTGTCTAGGGAGTGCTATATATAAAATGGAAATCAAACTATATAAGAGCATATGTTACATTCAATTGCATGAATGTACAAAGTTTGCCAAAAATGTTCAAATAGAATGGTCATTGCAACTTATGATTTCCGAACACCTAAATATTTGTCAACATTAATTTCAGTTTAGTATTGGGGCTGCACATTGGTGTTGATAAATGCAATATCAGTTTGGATCAGAATTTCATGACTTACTAAAATGCTGAAAAAAAAGACATTCTTTTGCCACTGCAATTTTTCAATAGTTTTCTCTGACTCTCAAGTCCCTAACAAATAGGGAACCTGGCCCGAGGCTTCTGCTGACAGAATTTAGTGGGATCTGCCCATAATTTTCTCTTTGAGGACACAGTCTTGAAACTGCTTCTCCAGGAAGGCCACCACGAAGATCAAATATTAAATGGTACGCAATTCTATAATGTTTGCACTTATATTTACAGGTTCCATAAACACTGTTGAATGTAGGAAACACAGCAGCCAATTTGCACACAGCAAGGTCCCACAAACAGCAATGAGAAAATGACCAGTAATCTGTCTTGATGTTCGTTGAGAGATTAATATTGACCAGGACGCTGGGGAGAACTCCACTGTTGTTCTTTGAATTGTGCCACATGATCTTTTATGTCCACCTGAGAAGGGGGATGGAGCCCAGATTTAACACCTCATCCAGCTCAGACAATGCAGAATTTCCTCAGGATTGCAATGAAGTGTCAACCTGGATTATATGCTCAAGTTTCTGCAGTGAGACTTTAGTCGACGATCTTCTGACTCAGAGGAGAGAGTGTTCCCATTCAGCCATGGCTGACTCACCATCCTAAAGTGAAGCATCACTTCTACATTGAAGGAAACAGATTGTGGGGTGTCGGGGAGGTGGGGGGGGGGGGGGGGGGGGGGGTGGAAGGAGGGTGGTGGTGGAACAACTCAAATATGAAGAAAATATTTCTCCCTATACCAAGTTTATGCCAAAGCCACCTCTTACTGCTTAATCATCTGCAAATGGAAACCCGTAATTCTAACACGTTCAGCTACGCCACTTCCATGAAGAATTCTGCATATATAAGGGACAAAGATAACCCACCTATCCCTCGCCAGGATATTTGAGATTCTGATCTTGTGTTATGCTGAAAAGTTACTTGATACAGCTGCCTAAAAATTGATACCCAATGAGAAGGAACTTTGACAATGGGTGACAGAGACAGAAAAATTTGGAGAGATACTTGATGAGAATTCAAATCTTATTTCATGCTCCAACATTTAGAAGGTCAAAATAAGCAACATTTACCAAAACAGGACAATTTGGAAGGTGATGGGAGAAAAATCAGGACTAACGTATGAGATAAAATGTGTTCACCAATAAAATAACAGGACAGCAACAATCCCCATCATTGCAGCAGTCAAGCAGTATGGACACCCAAGCGATAAAATGATTTCGAAAAAAAATGTCGAAATGTTTACTATGATTAGCCTTTTACTTTTAAAAGGAACATTTTGAATAATAATTCCTCTCCCTTACCCTTTAAATTCTAAGTTTTCATCAGTTCAATCTGTCTGAGTCCACAGCATACTAACAGAAAGCAAGTATGCTCTATAAACATTGATCTCCCAACCAAAACCATTAAGATAAATCTGGTATTTATCTTATTCTAGCTGGGACCTTGCTGTGTGCATACTGGCTGTTGTGCTTCCCTAAATTACAATAGTGACTAAAATACAAAAGTAATTGACTGGCTAGTAATTGCTCTGGGACAACCTGAAACCTGAAAGGGCACCAAAGAAATGAATGGTCTTTTCTTATAAGCAAGACTAAATAGCAATGTGCTTTTTTAATTGTTTGTTGTACACATTACAAACAGGATAAATACCTTGTAATTTCTTCCTTGTTCCCATGGCGTTCTTGTTCTGTGCTGATCCTTTCTCTCAGGCGATTGATCTCCACATCAATACTTTTAGGAGTTCTGCTGACCTCCAATCGCTCTTCATAAATTTGCTTGGCTTTAGCAGTATTTTCCTGGGGCAAACAAGAACAGAAGGAACTGAAACCTGAAAAAGGGCACTTGGCACATCAAGTTCATCCCAATTGCCAATGTGTTACGTGATACTGCTGCCTGTATCATTTCTGTTACCGTATACACCAACATGCTAGATAATAAATTTAATTCCCTGTTTGAGGCCAACAGCACAGGGACAATCTCGTACTCAAGTTAAATCACCTCCAACTGCCTTCTCAGTTGAAGAATTTCTGAAAAGATGGTAGATACAGCAGCACTATACCAGAAAATTCCATTCAACTATTGCTCCACTCAGATGTAACATTTAAGTGGTCAATAGAAGATCAAACAGATGTTCTTAAAATAATGGAGTTTGGTAGCGAGTAGGGAAAGGTTATTTGCGTTGGTTAGGGAGTCAATGACAAGGGTTAACAATTTAAACTTTAAGCGTAATTTGTAAAAGTTCTTTTTCTGAAACAGAGTTGTAAGAATATCAAATCATTTGCCATAAGCTGAGGAAAAGATCACTTTTTTTAAAAAGTGAAAATTGGATAAATATTTGGAGCAGTGAACAATTCAAGACTTTTGAGACACAGCAAGGCAGCAAGATTAGTATGGACTGCTGCAACAATGAGTTGGCACAGACTCAATGAGTAAATGGCCTCTTTTTGTGCTGTAAGGTCTCCAGCAACTTGTCCTCCAAACTCCTGCCCTGGCTCAGACTGTTGATTGCAAATCTCATCTCCATGCCTACCCTGTTGGGCTGTCATCTACTTAAAAATCAACAGCAGAAATCTGCAGAGTCAAGAGGGACAGCACCATTTCAGTATCTCAGTGTTGAGGGAGTTTCTACTAATGGCTGTTTTGCATTTTCTGTCTTGTGATAATTCTCACTCCTGGTTTCAGCCAAGATTCCTCCTGAGCTAAAATCAGAACAGCACAACAGAATAGCTGCAGGGAGAGGACATTTAAAAAGCAGCAGCAGGAGCTGGGACTAAATCAGAATGGAGAGTTGCTGTTGAAATAATGTAGCTTCACAGAAGAGCAAGGGTGACACAAATGGTTGAAATTATTTTTTTTTTAAAAGCATGATACTGGGAAATGGGCATATTTCGCAGTATGCAAGACTCTGGATTTAAATTTATTTTTGCATCACCCACAAAGTTATTTACTGTATCAGCCTATCATCTTTTCAACTATCCCCCACATAAGCAGTTAAACAGAACAGTTGAAACAGCAGAATACAGTGCTAATAGCCAGAATTTAATCTGCTTTTTTGCTAAAGGTTTCATGAGACAATGCAAACAGCTCATACTCTAAATAAATCTGTTGTAGTAAAAATCAAGGCTATTTGGATAGAATTTTCAAGCTAATTGCAATTTTGATATATTTCTGAAAACACTCAGCCCGAGGTCAGCATTCTGAAAGGATACGTGCTTGGTGCAGTAAGAAGTTTTATTGAAACTGATTGGATGTTTTGTGGCAACATCTTGATTTGCAAGTATATCAAAATATTGTTTCAATGCAAATAAATTATTTTTACAGAACAAGTCGGAGTAACTGAGGAAGACGACAAGTTCAATCCCTGGCCTGAATTAGTTGAACTTCACCAGCTCAGCAGTAAGAATACTATAATATGCCTCAGAGTCCCTGGATAATGGTCAGGCAAAACAGTAAAACCCTGAATGTATGTCTGATGAAGACAGGGTCAGACTCATCTATAATATGCTTTGCAGGCAAAAAACTATGACTCTCAGACAGAGATTACACATAAGTTGTAGTACCAATGCCTCTTATTCAATTATCAGTAACCATAGCACCAATGCAACCAGCCCTAAGCATGAATTCTACATCAAGAATGATGGGGAAAAAGAGCAAAGAAAAACTGGTGAAGAGAAGTGGGGGTGGGGTTAAGAGGAACACTTCAATTGGTTAATGATAATTACTTTATTCCCAGTAAATATCTAAATGCTCATTTGAAAATGGAATTGGCAAAGTTATACAACTTATAAACTTTACTTATGAAAATCCCGAAATATTCTACATGAAAAAATATGTTGAAATATTCATCTGTACTCAAATAGATAAAACAGCCAAAATAATTTGCCTATCTAATGTTAATCACTATGCTTGAAGAAATTTAGGATACTGACATAAGATGTTCAAATGATACAAGTTAAAATCTTCCACATTGATATTTTACCATGACTTCCCTTTTAAAAAGCTTATAGCAGTGCTTTAGCAGATGAGCATTCACAGAAAGTAAAATCTGTGTATACCTCTAAAACTTTTTCTTTACTTTCCAAGTTCTCTTTCAGTTTATCTATTCCATCCAAGTGCTCTTTTCTTTTTTCTTCATAATGTCGTTTATGATGTTTACATTTTCCAACTTCTGTGTCAATCTTACTTAGGTCATCCTATTAAAAGGAAATGCAGGTCATTTTTATACTGAACACCTACAATTCTAAAACAAACTAAGAAATTTGGAAAACTTTACAAAACCAATTTGCACCTTTATTGGATCAGCTTCTTCAGCTATTACATTTATCTTTTCCTTCATCTCTTTGTACTTTTGTTCAGCCTCATTCACTATCTTTCGGTGCTCATCCATATCCTTTCTGGCTTGCTCCAACTTATTCTTACCAGACTCAATTCTGTGCCAGATATCTTGCACTTCTTCTTCCTAGGTTTTTTGTTTTTTTTTTAAAAAAAAGGAAAACTAAGTCAACGAGAAGGGAACCAGTTATCACACAGTTATGACTGTTTCATCTTTATGAATCAATCTTAAGTTTCCAAAACATACGAAAAGAAAATTCAAGGTCTATTTGTGCAGTATTTGATATTTTTACGTAGAGGTTGGAACCAGTTCAAATACAGTTAGGACACTTACCAGCGTGGAAATATCCACAGACTGGGGCTCGTCCACATTCTCCAAATCTGTAATTTCTAGCTTTATTTTTGTCACATTCTCCTAACACAAAAAATTGAAAAATATATGGGAAGGCTCTTTTTCTTTTTATGTAAAAATACATGCAATCATGTTTTTCCTCCAATTTTTATCTACGGACCTGGATTTTCCTCTTTTGCATTTGTTTCATTTTCATCTGAGCCTCATTTAATCGAATTTCTTCCACTATTGACTGTAATTGTTGCTGAAAATGTGACATCTTGGCCATCTTGTTACTCACTTCCATTTCCAGCTGACTGTAATACAAAGAATCTTAGCGACTAAAATGCTTATATTGCTGGAAAACAAAATAGTTAATACAAATTTCCTTGTTTAGTAATAACAGTTCTTTGAACTAGCACAAGTCATGGGCATGCCCCATTAAATATCAGACCACGGTGCAAGCTGGCTCCTAGTGGTGAATCTGCACACTGGAATTGCATATTCGATTACACCAACTTCTTGCACTAGTATTTACTGGACAGCAATGTGCATACTTCACGCTTTACACACGAGCAGAAGGAGCTACTAAACAAAAGAATTCCAACAACTTAGCAACACTATGTTCTTAAAAGGTGGTATTATAAATGGATAGGAATTAACAGTCAGGGAACATACAACAGGAGTTAATATTCAACACTAATATGGCACTCGAGGATGTTACCATTTAAACATTGTTGATTCTTGTGAACAGCTTATCATAAAAATTGCATAATTTAGTTTGCAGGAAAAACAAACAAGAGGAAATGTCAGTGGGTTGATATGACATTGTACCTCTGTAGCTCATCAATTGGAACACTAATATGCTGCACGCATTGCTCAATTCTTCATTCTCTCAGGTTTTAGATAAATTCGCATTACAAAATTTTCACTGATATCAGGCAATAAAACAACCTATTCATTTTAGCTTCATGTGTTACGCCAACCTCTGAAATATTAGCACATTTATCACCTAACAATTCAGAATCATGGTTGAATACATATCAAGCCAGAAGGGAAGACTTGACAAGAGTGGGGAGCATTGGGAGTGGAGGGAGAAGGGGCAAGATAAAAGCATGTACAGGACTGAACCCCCAGGGTATTTTTGAAGACCTATTTCTCCGGCCTACATATTTTTGAGGGGTTTTAAAACCAAAGTAGTACAAACAGAAATTTACAAACCTGATTTCTGATTCCACATCACCACCCAAGTATCTTGCCCTGTCTGTTTCTGAGGAGTAGTAGCGGTTGGGAAAGACCTGGTCACCTGCTGCAGTAAAGGCTTCTCGACAGTTCATGGGTGGCTTCTGCTGCTGCATAATTTCGCGAGCTCTGCTGTTGCTCTAGAAATTACATAGAAGACAGTTAGCTTCTTGCTAGACTTCTTTTAGCATAAAAGTGTTTGTTTAAACGATTTCATGTATTCTATGAAGAGAATTTAAATCTGTTGGATGTATTACTTTGTGTATATTGTAATAAAAATCATACAATGCATTTATCTTTGACCAGTGAGTTAGCATTATGTACACTATAATGCAATTCCAGGGACAAAAATCAGTGAACCCAACTCCCACAAGACAATGAAATCAAAGCATGCAAAGTTAGAATATAGAAGCAGAAATTTACTTGCTTCATATTTTAAAAATACAATTTTACTTAAATTATTTGGTGGTATTTTTCTAATTTATCCTTTCATTTATTAGAGGTGTTCAACTTTAAAAGTTTGGTCTTGGTTGGTGGAAAATTCCCTAGACAAGTCACAGAAGCAACTCGTAAAGTCCTTATAGATCACCTATGGTGGGATGTCTCAATATTGCAAATGAGCCATTTGCAATTATCCAGCCCACCAACTCATTGTGCGTCTGTCTCTTGCTTTCTTGTTTATATGGTTTCAGTTTTGAGAGGCTTGAGGTTTGAATAATGCCATCCTTACTGCTGTTACCCGAGTGGTGAACGAAATCCAAATTGTGACATTAAGATTAGCAACGTCCATATCCTAAGATGCAATTTATTAGGAACATCGATTTAAACTATATATTTCCAGCCCTTGGGTATCCATGGTATGCATTAAAGAGATCCACAGAAACAAAAAGCTTGGGCACTTGCCTTGGAAGCTGTTACCAGAACAATTCCACACATATTCAAATGGTGTGAAGCACACCAAATTCAAAGTTACAGGAGAAAGAAGTTCAAATTTTAAGCATCCAACTTCTCTTTGCACAAATATCAAAATGCATCCTGCTATTTCCGACACATGTATCTCTTGCAAAAGACCAGAGAAAAGGAAAACTAACAGCCCACTACAGTATGCTGGTGCAATATTACAGGTTAATGGATGCAAGCACAGTGCAGTTTTTTTTGTGTACAGTAGTCGATCTCCCTTCAGCACTTCACAGTATTGCATATGGAGAGTCAAGACCAAGCACAGTATTCAGGTCAAGCAGGGCAAGAAAGTGGGGAATAACTGAACTCAGAATGGGTGGGGGGAGGGAAGGAAGGAAGTAAAATGGAGGAAAGATGAGATTACAAAGGCATTAAAAAACAGCAGATGGCTTGCATTGATAGTAATCCTAAATTATCAAAAGAAAGCAAAAGCAAAATTTCAAAAATGCAGAACAAAGGTTCTACACAATTTAAATCAGAAGAATGTATTAAGAAATGATTTGGTGATAAAAGGTTAATGATCTCTCTCCATGGTTATTAATAGAACATAGAACAGTACAGCACAATACAGGCCCTTCGGCCCACGATGTTGTGCCGAACCTTTAACCTACTCTAAGATCAAACTAACTACCTACCCTTCATTCTACTATCATCCATGTACCTATCCAAGAGTCGCTTAAATGCCCATAATGTATCTGCTTCTACTACCACCGCTGGCAGCGCATTCCACGCACCCACCACTCTGTGTGCAAAGAACCTACCTCTGACATCTCCCCTAAACCTTCCTCCAATCACCTTAAAACTATGCCCCCTGGTGATAGCCCTTTCCATCCTGGGAAAAAGTCTCTGGCTATCCACTCTATCTATGCCTCTCATCATCTTGTACCCCTCCATCAAGTCACCTCTCATCCTTCTTCGCTCAAATGAGAAAAGCCCTAGCTCCCTCAACCTTTCTTCGTAAGACATGCCCTCCAGTCCAGGCAGCATCCTGGTAAATCTCCTCTGCACCCTCTCTAAAGCTTCCACATCCTTCCTATAATGAGGCGACCAGAACTGAACACAATATTCCAAGTGTGGTCGAACCAGGGCCTTGTAGAGCTGCAGCATAACCTCGCGGCTCTTAAACTCAATCCCCCTGTTAATGAAAGCCAACACACCATACGCCTTCTTAACAACCCTATCAACTTGGGTGGCAACTTTGAGGGATCTATGGACATGGACCCCAAGATCCCTCTGTTCCTCCACACTGCCAAGAATCCTGTCTTTAAGCCTGCATTCCGCTTTCAAATTCGACCTTCCAAAATGAATCACTTCACACTTTTCCAGGTTGAACTCCATCTGCCACTTCTCAGCCCAGCTCTGCATCCTGTCAATGTCCCGTTGCAACCTACAACAGCCTTCCACACTATCCACAACTCCAGCAACCTTCGTGTCATCGGCAAACTTGCTAACCCAGCCTGCCACTTCCTCATCCAAGTCATTTATAAAAATCACAAAGAGCAGAGGTCCCAGAACAGATCCTGTGGAACACCACTGGTCACCAAGCTCCATGCTGAATACTTTCCATCTACTACCACCCTCTGACTTCTATGGGCCAGCCAATTTTGTATCCAGACAGCCAACTTTCCCTGAATCCCATGCCTCCTTACTTTCTGAATGAGCCTACCATGGGGAACCTTATCAAACACCTTGCTAAAATCCATATACACCACATCCACTGCTCTTCCTTCATCAATGTGTTTTGTCACATCTTCAAAGAATTCAATAAGGCTTGTGAGGCATGACCGGCCCCTCACAAAGCCATGCTGACTGTCTCTAATCAAACCATGCTTTTCCAAATAATCATAAATCCTGTCTCTCAGAATCCTCTCCAATAATTTGCCCACTACCGACGTAATAGCTCCAAAATATTCCGGTCTGCACTCAGAAGCTCGTTTTCATTATGCAAATATGGCAAAGTTCCAAGTTTTGAAGCAGCACTAGTGTTCTGTGCATAAAGAATCACGTAGGCTGCATTTTTGTTTAATTTTTGGGTCTTTGTAAGTTTACTAACCACCTCAGGCAAGTTACATCAGGTTTACTTTTGTTTTGCTCGTCTGTCAGTATTAAAAATACAAATGGTAGGTGGGTGTTGTGACACATACTGGGTTTGAAATCCAGCATGGAATGCTTTTGGTCAGTCTCAACCCAGTGCAGGGGTGAAAGAGCGGGGCATTTCAGATGAATGCACTTCTATCAAAATCTGATGAAAGGTCTTTGATCTGAAAAGTTAACTCTGTTCCTCTCTCCACAGTGTCACGAACTTGTAATTATTTTTTCTCCTCGAATTAAAAAAAGCGTGTGCCTTTAAGACTCTCTTGAAAACAGTGCATCTTAAAGGGAGAGAAAGTTCTGGAATTTGAGGCACAGAATGCCAGCAGCGGTATTTTGTTACCTAGGCGACAGCAAGTGAGAGTGGTCACATGGTGTGGTGCTTCGATTTGATTGTGTAAAACTGGCAGAAACTGGCTGAAACCAATTAGCTTTGAAACTTTCCAGCGAAGTGTACTGAAGAGAAGATAGCTGTCTACTTCCTCTCAGCAAAAATTCTACAGGGAGCTATGGGTCAAGTTAAATTGTCTAATGAAGAAAAGCCTTTTTTCAAGAAACCATTTGGTATTGCTGAAAGAACTGTTGATACCTACTGTAGCCGAAGCATTAAATGCCTATCAAAAAAGGACTATTTTCATCATATCCACATGAAGATTTCAAGTGGACTTTGATTATTTCCACATTAGAATACCTCACCCTTAGGGAACATAACCCAAAAACACTGACTTACTTATTTAAGAAACAGCTAATCTTTTAAAACTCCACTTTTAAAACCGGTTAACTACCGTTATTTTTGAGTGAGAGCGAGAATGGGAGAAGTTAGATTAAAATAAGTTACAAGGTCTTTAGACATAGATTTATCTTAATAGTGTTTAAGATTTAGATTTCTAATAAATAGTTATTTTGTTATCTAAAAATACCTGGTTCGGTCTTTTTTATTCTGGGGGTTACGAGAGTGGTTTATTTGGCTGTTTTCCGGTTGGGTGAGAAAACTTTAAATAATATGCTGCGACCTGTGGAGTTTTGGGACTGAATTGACAGTACATTGCTCCCGCTGCGGTCGTAACAGATGGTGCCTGACCTGAGTATTTTTAGCACTTTCTTTCTAATTTCAGACTCCAGCATCTACAGTATTTTGCTTTTGTACATTTAAGTTAACACCCTATAAAATAAGGTGACAACAGCACAAGGGAAGCAGCAGATTGGTGAGTAGCTGGTGAGTCTGTATTTAATGAAGTCTTAAGTTTGTTACGCTTCAGTCAATAGTCTAATTAATAATGGCATGGCAGGGCATCTCAGTCTCTTGAAGTACACATCCAGTAACATGCGGGAACTCCAGAATGCTCGGAGAGGGATGCTCCTCGCATACTAGACAACCACATGTGCAAGAAGTGTTGTCAGCAGAAGCAACTCAAGCTCCGGGTTTCAGAGCTTGAACGACAGCTGGCATTACTTTGGTGCATCTGTGAGGTTGAGATTCATGGATGGCGCATATTTCTGGATGGTTACCACACAACTTAAAGGTGTGCAGGCACAGAGTGAATGGGTGACAGTCAAGGATAACCAGACAGGTAGTGCAGGAGCCCTCTGAGTGCATCTCACTCTCCAACCGGTACTCGGTTCTGAATGCTAGCAATAGTGATGGTTCCTCTGGGGAGTGCAGCCAAAGCCAAGTCCATGGCACCACAGCTGGCTCAGCCAGACAGAGGGCAGAGGAAGACTGGGAAAGCAGTGATGGGGGATTCTACAATTAAGGGAACAGACTGATGTTTCTGCAGCAGCAGATGTGATTCCAGGATAGTATGTTATCCTTGACCCTGGCACCATTGATCATTGAGCACTCTGAGGGGGAGGGTGAACAGCCAGTGGTCATCATCCATATAAGTACCAAAGACACGGGTAGAAAAAGGGTTGAGGTCCTGCAGGCAGAATTTAGGGAGCTAGGAAAGAAATTAGCAAGTAGGACCTCAAAGGTAGCAATCTTCTGATTACTCCTCGTGTCACCTGTCAGTAAGTATACAAATAGGAGGATAGAGATGAAGAATGCATGACTGGAGAGATAGTGCAGGAGGGCTTTGGATTCCTGGGACACTGGAACTGGTTCTGGAAGAGATAGGACACGTACAGGCCGGACATGTAGCACTTCAACATAGCTGGGACCAATGAACTTGCAGGGCAGTTTTTTTAGTGCTATTGGGGAGGGTTTAAACTAACTTGGCAGGGGGTGGAAACCAGGAGGTAACATTAGAGAAGAAAACAAGAGGCACAAAGAATTGGGAGAAACAGGTAACACTAGAATATGAAATAGTAAACTACTAGATGGGGTCAGAGTAAGAGGGAATCAATAAGATCTAAAGTAGTTTTCCAGTGCATGTATGTGAACACACAGCACATGGTAAATAAGGTTGGTCAGCTGCAGGCAGCCACATGGGAGTATGATACTGTGACGATAATGGAGACCTGGCTCAAAAAAGAGCAGGACTAAGTATTAAATATTCCTGGATACAAGGTATTCAGGAAAGATAGGGAAGGGAAGAAAGCAGGAGCTGTAGCTGTATTGATTAGGGACTGTATAACAATGCTGGAGAGACAGGATGTCCTAGAGGGGTCAAGAACAGAATCTATTTGCTCAGTGCTGAGAAACAACAGAGGTACCATTACACTACTGGGTGTATTCTACAGACCACCAACTAGTGGGAAAGATACAGAGGAACAATTTTGCAACAAAATTACATAGGGGTGCAAAAACTAAAGAGTAGTTATAATGGGGGACATTAATTCTCCTAATATAGACTGGGATAGTAATGGCGCAAAGGGAAGAGTTTCTAATGTGTGTTCAGGAGAATTTTTTACATCAGTATGTTTCCAGACGAACAAGGAAGGAGGCATTGCTGGATCTGGTTTTGGGGAATGAGGTGGATCATGTGTCAGTAGGGAACATTTAGGAAACTCTGATCCTAGTATCATAAGGTTTAGGTTAGTTATGGAAAAGCACAAGGAGCAATCCAAAGTGAAAATAATTAATTGGCGGAGGGCCAATTTCAATGGCAAGAGAATAATCTGTCCCAGGTAAACTGGAATCGAAGATTGGCAGCAAAAACTGTAATTGAACAATGGGCTGCCTTTAAAGAGGAGATAGTTCGGGTACAGTCGAGATGCATACCTCAGATGGGGAAAGGTAGGACAAAGCCAGAGTTCCCTAGATGATAAAAGAGATAGACTAAGACAAAGCAGCAAACGCATGCAGATGACAGATGTCAGGTTGACAATACTAGTGACAGCCAGGCTGAATACAGAAAGTTCAGAGGAGAAATGAAAAAAAAAAATAGAAGCAAAGAGAGAGTACAAGAAGAGACCGTCAGCCAACATAAAAGGGAATCCAAAAGTTTACTATAAGCATATAAATAATAAAAGGATGGTAAAAGGAGTACAGCTGATTCAGGACCAAAAAGCGGATTGACGCACGGAGGCAGAGGGTGTGGTTGAGGAGCTAAATGAGTTCTTCGTATCTGTCTTAGCCAAGGAAGAAGATGCTGACAAAGTTGTAGTGAAACAGGAAGTAGTAGAGACACTGGATGGGCTAAAAATTCATTAAGAGCTGGTATTGGATAGGCTGTTTGTACTTAAATCACCAGGACCAGATGAGATGTATCCGGGAATACTGAAGGATTACGGTGAGAATTACAAAGGCACTGGCCATAATCTTCCAATCTTCCTTAGATACAAGGGTGGTGCCAGAGAACAGGAGAATTGCAAACGTTATATCCCTGGGTGTAAGGATAAATCCAGCAACTACAGACCAGTCAGTTTAACCTTGGTGGTGGGAAAGCTTTTAGAAATGATAATCTAGGACAAAATTAACAGTCACTTGGACAAATGTGGATTAATTAAGGAAAGCCAGACCTGATTGATAATGACAAATGGTGGTTAGCTAATGTGATATTCAAAGAAGTAACAGAGGGTTGAGAGCAATGCGGCTGATGTGGTGTACATGGACTTGCAAAAGCCATTTGATAAAATGCCACGTAACAGGCTTGTCAGCAAAGTTGAAGCCCAAAGGGACAGTGGCAGTATGGAAACAGGAAACAGTAGTGATGAAAGGTTGTTTTTCAGACTGGAACAAGGTATGTAGTGGTCAGTACATTCCCAGGGGTCAGTATTGGGACCACTGCTTTTCTTGATGTATATTAATGACCTAGCGTGTGCGGGACACAATTTCAAAATTTGCAGATGGCACAAAACTTGTAAGTATTGCAAACTTTGAGGAGGAAAAAAATGGACTTTAAGAGAACATAGACGGGCTGGTGGAATGCACTGACACGTGGCAGATGAAATTTAATGCAGAGAAGTGTGAAGTGATTTATTTTGGTAGAAAGAACAAGGAGAGGCAATATAAAATAAAGGATACAATTATAAAGGAGGTGCAAGAGCAGAGGGACCCAAGAGGTAGGTATACACAAATCATTGAAGGTGGAAAGGCAGGTTGAGAAAGGGGTTAATAAGGGATACAGTATCCTGGGCTTTATAAACAGAGGCACAAACTAAAAAAGCACAGACGTTATAGTGAATCTTTATAAAACACTGGTTCGGTCTCAGCTGGAGTACTATGTCTAATTCTGGGTACCACGCATTAGGAAGGATGTGAAGGTGTTGGAAAGGGTACAGAAAATATTTGAGAATAGTTTCAGGATGAGAGACTTCAGTCACGAGGATAGATTAGTGAAGTTGGGGCTGTTCTCCTTAGAGCAGGCTGAGAGCAGATTTAACAGAGATGTTCAAAATCACGAGCTGTCTGGAGTGTAAACATGGAGAAACTATTCCCATTGGTGAATTAAGGTGATTGAAAAAAGCAAAGGCGACAGGAGAAAAAAAAACTTAACTTTTACGGAGCGAATGGTTAGGATCTGGAATGCTCTGCCTGAGAGAGTAGTGGAGGCAGATTCAATCATGGCTTTCAAAAGGGAATTGGATAATTATCTGAAGCAAAAAAGAATTGGATTATTTTCTGAAGTGAGAAAAAATTGCAGGGCTATGGGGAAAAGGCAAGAGTTAGACCAGCTGAGTAGCTCTAAGCTGGCATGGACAGGATGGGCCAAATGGCCTCCTTCTGTGCCATAATCATTCTATGATTCTATAGCCAGCATTTTCTGTCCATCCATAATTGTCCTCGAGAAGGTGGTGGTGAGCCACCTTCTTGAACTACTGCAGTCCATGTGGTGTAGGTACACCGACAGTGCTGTTAGGGAGGGAATTCCAGAATTTTGACCCAGCAACAGTGAAGGAACGGTGATATAGTTCTAAGTCAGGATGGTGTGTGGTTTGCAGGGGAACTTGCGAGTGGTGGTGCTCCCATGCATCTGCTGCCCTTGTCCTTCTAAGTGGTAGAGGTCACTGGCTTGGTGAGTTGTTGCAGGTCATCTTGTATATGGTACACACAGCTGCCATTGTGTGCCTGTGGTGGAGGGGTTGTCAATTAAGCATGCTGCTTTGTCCTGGATGGTGTTGAGCTTCTTGTGTTATTGGAGCTGCACTTGTCCAGGCAAGTGGAGAGTATTCCATCACACTCCTGACTTGCACCTTATAGCCTTTGGAGAGTTAGTAGGCAAGTTAATTGCCACAGAATCCCCAGCCTCTGACCTTCTCTTGTAGCTACAATATTTATATGGATTGGTCCTCAAAGTTCTGGTCAATGCTAACCCCCAGTATGAAGGTGGGGGAATTCAGTGATGTTAATGCTGTTGGACATCAAGGGGAGATGGTTAGATTCTCTCTTGTTGGAGATGGTTATTGGCTGGCCAATGTTCAGCCCAAGCCTGAATGGTGTCCAAGTCTTGCTGCATCTGGACAGGGGCTGCTTCAGTATCTGGGCAGTCGCGAATGGTGCTGAACATTGCACAATCAGCAAACATCTCCACTTCTGACCTTATGATAAGGGAAGGTCATTGATGAAGCAGCTGAAAATCATTGGACCTAGGAGATTATCCTGAGGAACTCCTGCAGCAATGCCCTGGGGCTGAGATGATTGGTCTCCAACAACCATAACCATCTTCCTTCATGCTAGGTAAGACTCCAACCAGTGGAGTGTTGTCATTTTCCATCCCTGCCACTCACCCCCACTGATGCTCACTGACTTGAATTTTGCTAGGACTCCTTGATGCCACACTTGGTCAACACTGCCCTTGATAACAAGGCAGCATCTCTCATCTCACCTCTTGAGTTCAGCTCTTTGGTCCATGTTTGAATCAAGGGTGTAATGAGGTCTGGAGCCAAATGGTCCTGGCAGAACCAAACTAAGCAGTTAGCAGGTTATTGCTGAGTAAGTGCCACTTAATAGCATTGTTCAAGACATCTTCCATCACTTTGATGATTGAGAGTAGACTGATGGGGTGGTAATTGGCCAGCTTGGATTTGTCCTGCCTTTTGTGGAGGAGAGATATGTTGGCAACTTTACTCATTGTCAGGTAGACGCCAGAGTTGTAGCTGTATTAGAACACCTTGACTCGAGGCACAGCTAGTTCTGGAACAGAAGTCTTTAGTACTACAGCCAGGATATTGTCAGAGCCTGTAGCCTTTGCTGTAGCCAGTGCCTTCTGCCATTTTTTGATATCACGTGGAGTGCATTGAATTGGCTCAAGATTGTCATCCGTGATGCTGGGGACCTCAGGAGGAGGCAGTGATAGATCATCCACCCTGCACTTCTGGCTTAGGATGGCTGCAAATGCTTCAGCCTTGTCTTTTACTCTAACATGCTGGCCTCCACCATTATTGATGGGGATGTTTGTGGAGCTGCATCCTCCTATTAGTTAACTGTCAACTGTCATTCACTACAGGATGTGGTTGTGGGATCATTTTGCTCTATCACATGCTGCTCTTGCTGTTTAGGATGCATGTCGTCCTGTGTTGTAGCTTCACCAAGGGTGGCACCTCATTTTTAGGAATACCTGGTGCTGCTCCTGGCATGCTCTCCTGCACTCCTCATTGAACCAGGGTTGATCCCTTGGCTTGATGGTAATGGTAGAGTGAGGGATATGCCAGGTCATGAGGTTACAGATTTGGTTGAATTAAATTCTGATGACCCATAGCGCCTCATAGAAGCCCAGTTTTGAGATACTAGATCTGTTCTAATTCTATCCCAACGGGAACCGTGCCAGTGGCACAATACACGATGGAGAGTGTCCTCAGTGTGAAGATGGGACTTCATCTCCACAAGGACTGTGCAGTGGTCAATCCTACCAATACTGTCATGGACAGATGCATCTACGACAGGTGGAGTGGTGAGGACAAAGTCAAGTAGATTTTTCCCTCTTGTTGGTTCTCTTACCACAGGCCCAGTCTGGCAGATATGTCCTTCAGGATTCAGCCAGCTCAAGTCAGTAGTGTTACTACTGAGCCACTCTTGATGATGGACATTGAAGTCCCCCACCCAGAGTAGATTCTGTGCCCTTGTTACCCTCAGTGCTTCTTCCAAGCGGTATTCAACATGAAGGAGTACTGATTCATCAGCTAAGGGAGGGCAGTAGGTGGTGATCAGTACAAGGTTTCCTTGTCTATGTTTGACTTGATGCCATGAGACTTCAAGGCATTCAGGGTCACTCCCTCCTGACTGTATACCACTGTGCAGCCAACTCTGGTAGGTCTGTCCTGCCACTGGGAAGAGTCTACATTGGCTGTAAAGTATGATGTGATGAGTGTGACTATGTCAGGCGTTGCTTGACTAGTCTGTGGGACAGCTCACCAATTTTGGCACAAGTCCTCAGATGATATTGAGATATTAGAGTTATATTCTCTAAGGTTGGCAAAAGATTTTTCAACAAGGTGACTGGATAGTGATCAGTGTTTAAAATAAGCACCATTTTCTCTCCTGCCTACTACAAATGATTGTTTGAGCAAACTGTACCATCCCCAGTTGAAATCAGCTAATTTAGCACAGACCAGGGAGTTTGCATGGTCTAAGTACTACACAACATGGTGCATTTATCGATAAACTTTGCTTTGCAGTTGGCTGACTCTTGCCACACTGACATCTATGCCGAAAACTAGAAATTCAAGTACATTTAAATAGAGAACCAAAAGTGAAATAAGCTTCTAAATTTTCAGTAACTTCTTTGGACAGAACTTGTGTTCTGAATTAAATAGGCAATTGTTTTTCTCTATGAAACTTTTAAAGATTTGTTATGCTGCTAGGATGACATTTCAATTATGCTAATTACAGCTCAATTACAAATTCAAATTAATTCCATATTACCATGTCGTATACTTACTGAAGCTGAAAGGAGTATATCTATTGTGTTTTGAGAACGGAAAGTTGTTTCTCTAATTATATTTGGAGAGATTAGATAGATAGCAAAGTAGGCTATTATAGATTGAAATTGTTATGACACAACTACAAATATGTGAGCCTTCGAACAATTCATCCAGCAGCCCACTGAAGAAAAGATGACATTTGCAAATGAATTCTTATATTTTAGATGAATATGACTGAAAAATCAAAGTTTTGAATAAGCACCCAACTGATCATACACAGTAATCAAACCATAATTTGCATCTTTGGAATTATAGTTGCAGTAATGCACTTCATATTTGGAGAAGTAAGCTTTTTAATAAAATAGCTCAGGCTCAATATGCTGCGCAATGCACAGGCACAACTAAAATTCTACAGAAATAAAACTCCAAGACAAGGGCTTACATTGATTAGCAGGATTTTTTCTATGCCTCTCATGTCAATCAAACAATTTGCCACCACTGGGTTAGCTATCTCTAAGGCATCAAGAACTGTTGGGAACTCTGGATGACGAGCAGCTCTTCAAAGGAGAAAAATATAAACGCATAATTTAGCATCATCTCCCTAATGAAGCTTTGAAAACAAGCATAACAGAGTGAACAACAAACTTTTACACATTAACACAGCAGTAAAATGCTTTCTATTAAAGACAGTACAATTATACAATTTTTGTGGAATCAAAACAAGAGCATTTGCACTCATTTTGACATATCAATGTTATAAACTTGTCCATAATATTGTACATCACCAACCTGACTTGCATTATTAATAACACTACGAGAACCTGTGCACAAAACTTTTTCCTGCAGGCTCATCGATGTGGGCAATAGTTTAATAGACTGATGGCTGGTGAGGTGTTTTGTTGTCTGCACTCCCACCCTCCCCACCCCCCTCGCACCCCCTTCCCCTGCACCCCTCTCCCCTGCAGCCCCCTTCCCAGCTCCCCCTCGCACCACCTTCCCTCCACCCCTTCCCCACCACCACCCCCCACCCCGCACCCCTCCTCCTCGCACGGCATCCACCTACCCGTGTAGGGGCTCTAACAACCCCACTGCCTTGTGGGCATCTCGGGAGAGACCAAGGCTAAGGGAGTAAACCCTAACAGAAAATCCAGAGCGGAACCCCGAAGGTGGTTATGTGTCACCTTTGGCATGTTTCCGGCAGTTCCGACAGCCATACCGGTGCCAAACGTCGTGCTCTGCACTCCTTTGGACCACACCGGGAAGGCCGAGAGGGGGGTTTTGACGCTTGGGCAACTCACAACCTTCATACATCCGCCCAGGTATGCGCCATGGAGAGGTCACTCCATAGTCGTCTCACAGCGACCAAATCAACACAGAAGGCAGCAGTTACGGGTTATAAGTCCAGCTCATTGGCGCAGAGATTGGGCGCCACGGGTTGTCTTTTTTTGGTGGGAGGTCATCGCATCTCACTGGACAGCTACCGCCCACCTCAAACCGGGCAGCCCCCGGTCAGTAAGGTTCTGTCCCGCCACAGTCCACCTGCTTCAATGGGTGCTTGGAGCTCAGGGTCATTGCCCGACAAGTGGACTGCAACACTGCACCAAACAGCATGACCAACAAAGGAAAGGGACCAGCCCTTCATTTTGCAAGCTGGAACGTCCGAACTGTGTGTCCTGGCCTGTCGGAAGACCTTACACAAATCAATGATTCTCGGAAGACCGCCATCATTAACAACGAGCTCAGTAGACTCAATGTAGACATTGCAGCACTTCAGGAGACACGCCTCCCTGCGAGCGGCTCTCTAAGAGAGCAAGACTACACCTTCTTCTGGCAGGGTAGGGATCCTGAAGAACCAAGACAGCATGGAGTGGGCTTCGCCATCAGAAACTCTTTGCTCAGCATGATGGAGCAACCTCAAATGGCTCGGAACACAGACTGTCCATCCGTCTGTTCACCGCCTCTGGTCTAGTACACCTACTCAGCATCTATGCTCCAACACTCTGCTCCCCACCTGAAGCTAAAGACCAGTTCTACAAGGAACTCCATATTATTATTAGTAGCATCCCCAACACCGAACACCTGTTCCTGCGGGGTGACTTTAATGCCAGGGTTGGGGCCGACCATGACTCATGGCTCTCCTGCCTTGGGCGCTATGGCACTGGTAGGATGAAAGAGAATGGTCAGAAACTGCTTGAGTTATGTACCTCTGCATCACCAACTCATTCTTTCACACTAAACCCTGTCACCATGTTTCTTGGAGGCATCCAAGATCACGCCGTTGGCACCAGCTGGACCTCATCGTCACAAGGCAAACCTCTCTAAACAGCGTTCAAATCACACGCAGCTTCCACTGCGACACCGTCCACTCCCTGGTGTTCAGCAAGGTTAGACTCAAACCAAAGAAGCTGCATCACTCCAAGCAGAAGGGCCGCCCGCGCATCAACACTAGCAGAATTTCTCATCCACAGCTGTTACATAAGTTTCTAAATTCACTCGAAAAAGCCCTTCAAAATACTCCCACAGGGGATGCAGAGACCAAGTGGGCCCACATCAGAGACGCCATCTTTGACTCGGCAATGACCACCTATGGCAAACGTGTGAAGCGGAATGCAGACTGGTTTCAATCTCACTTTGAAGAGCTGGAACCTGTCATAGCCGCTAAGCACCTTGCACTGTTGAACTACAAGAAAGCCCCCAGCGAATTAACATCTGTAGCACTTAAAGCAGCCAGATGCACTGCACAAAGAACAGCCAGGCGCTGCGCAAATGACTACTGGCAACACCTATGCAGTCATATTCAGCTGGCCTCAGACACCGGAAATATCAGGGGAATGTATGATGGCATTAAGAGGGCTTTTGGGCCAACCATCATGAAGATTGCCCCCCTCAAATCTAAATCAGGGGACACAATCACTGACCAACGCAAGCAAATGGACTTGCTGGGTGGAACACTACCTGGAACTGTACTCCAGGGAAAATGTTGTCACTGAGACTGCCCTCAATGCAGCCCAGTCTCTGCCAGTCATGGATGAGCTGGACGTACAGCCAACAAAATCGGAACTCACTGATGCCATTGATTCTCTAGCCAGCGGAAAAGCCCCTGGGAAGGACGACATTACCCCTGAAATCATCAAGAGTGCCAAGCCTGCTATACTCTCAGCACTGTACGAACTGCTTTGCTTGTGCTGGGAAGAGGGAGCACAGGACATGCGCGATGCCAATATCATCACCCTCTATAAGAACAAGGGTGACCGCGGTGACTGCAACAACTACCGTGGAATCTCCCTGCTCAGCATAGTGGGGAAAGTCTTCACTCGAGTCGCTTTAAACAGACTCCAGAAGCTGGCTGAGCGTGTCTACCCTGAGGCACAGTGTGGCTTTCGAGCAGAGAGATCCACCATTGACATGCTGTTCTCCCTTCAACAGCTACAGGAGAAATGCCGTGAACAACAGATGCTCCTCTACGCTGCTTTCAATGATCTCACCAAAGCCTTTGACCTTGTCAGCAGACATGGTCTCTTCAGACTACTAGAAAAGATCGGATGTCCACCAAAGCTACTAAGTATCATCACCTCATTCCATAACAATATGAAAGGCACAATTCAGCATAGCGGCGCCTCATCAGATCCATTTCCTATCCTGAGTGGCATGAAACAGGGGTTTGTTCTCGCACCTACACTGTTTGGGATCTTCTTCTCCCTGCTGCTCTCTTATGCGTTCAAGTCTTCAGAAGAAGGAATTTTCCTCCACACAAGATCAGGTGGCAGGTTGTTCAACCTTGCCCGTCTAAGAGCGAAGACCAAAGTACGGAAAGTCCTCATCAGGGAACTCCTCTTTGCTGACGATGCTGCAATAACATCTCACACTGAAGAGTCTCTGCAGACACTCATCGAAGGTTTGCGGCTGCCTGCAACGAATTTGGCCTAACCATCAGCCTCAAGAAAACAAATATCATGGGACAGGATGTCACAAATGCCCCATCCATAAATATCGGCGACCACACTCTGGAAGTGGTTCAAGAGTTCACCTACCTAGGCTCAACTATCAGTAACCTGTCTCTCGATGCAGAACTCAACAAGCGCATGGGAAAGGCTTCCACTGCTATGTCCAGAGTGGCCAAGAGTGTGGGAAAATGGCGCACTTGCACAGACCACCAAAGTCCTAGTGTATCAAGCCTGTGTCCTCAGTACCATGCTCTACGGCAGCGAGGCCTGGACAACGTACGTCAGCCAGGAGCGACGTCTCAATTCATTCCATCTTCGCTGCCTCCGGAGAATCCTTGGCATCGGGTGGCAGGACCGTATTTCCAACACTGAAGTCCTCGAGGCGGCCAACATCTCCAGCATATACACCCGACTAAGCCAGTGGCGCCTGAGATGGCTTGGCCATGTGAGCCGCATGGAAGGTGGCAGGATCCCCAAGGACACATCGTACAGCAAGCTCGTCACTGGTATCAGACCCATCGGCCATCTTTGTTTCCGCTTTAAAGACGTCTGCAAACGCGACATGAAGTCCTGTGACATTGATCACAAGTCGTGGGAGTCAGTTGCCAGCGATCACCAGAGCTGGCGGGCAACCATAAAGGCGGGGCACCATAAAGGCGGGGCTAAAGTGTGGCGAGTCGAAGAGACTTATTAGTTGGCAGGAAAAAAGACTGAAGCGCAAGGAGAGAGCCAACTGTGTAACAGCCCTGTCAACCAATTTTATCTGCAGCACCTGTGGAAGAGTCTGCCACTCTAGAATTGGCCTTTATAGCCACTCCAGGTGCTGCTTCACAAACCACTGACCACCTCCAGGCACTTACCCATTGTCTCTCGAGACAAGGAGGCCAAAGATGAAGATGGTGTGCCCTGTGAAATAAACAGCTATACAGCATAATTAATTTCTCTGAAATTTATACCGGAGACCCAAATGTGACTAGCAATAACCACTGTACAATACAATAATACCAGATACAGCTTTTTTCTAAAACACACTCCTGTTGACAAAAGTTGACAAGTGCACATAAATTATACAGAGAACTTGTATTTAATTTATATTGTTTACCCAATGCTTCTCCATATAACTTTCGTGCAAAGTCTTAATAAAAGATTAAGCATTTGAGAATCTTAAAACATACCTGTCTTTTACATTGTATACTTGATTTGCAAACTCACACACATTAATTTGGGGTCGTCTTCCTGAACTGAAATATCGAGACATCAAACTCTGTAGCACTTGCTCGTCTCTGTAATTATCGCAGCAAAACGAAAGTAGTAGTCCTTTCAAACAACTTTCAACTGCCAAGGCCAATTCAGGATATTTCAGTCTGAAGCAAGCACCTAAACAAGTAAGTAAAACTTTTATACAGTAATCAACATTCATTACTTCTAAACTCATACCGTTAAGTCCCCAATATATTGTAAAACATATTCCCAAGCAAACTCGTATCAGCTGTTACTGTTTGCATCAAAAGAATTGTATTGCCCAATGAACAAAATAAAGCTTTAGTATGTCAATTGCTTAGCTCAAGTAGCCATGTGGGACTTAAGCTGCATGTTTGCTGCTCTTTAATGGCTCAATGCACTGCATTTTACAATGCTAAGTCACACAGAACAGAAAGGTTTCAACTTTAATCCTTGCTTTGTGCTGTTAGCTCTCAAATGGGTGGTATTAGGAACCCTACAATTTGCCTCATCATCCCAGGCTAGTGAGTGAAAATCAATAGGTGTTTTTGCTCTGATCATTATGCAGTGATCCTGTTACAACATGTACATGAAAACATTAGGTGAAACAAGGATCAGTTACTTGCACTACTCCCAATGCCAATAGCTCCAGGACATCACTGCAGGAGCTCCTCAGGGTAGTGTCCTAGGCCCAACCATCTTCAGCTGCTTCATCAATGACTTTCCTTCAATCATAAGGTCAGAAGTTCACTGATGATTGCACAATGTTCAGCACCATTCGCGGCTCCTCAAATACTGAAGCAGTCAGTGTAGAAATGCAGCAAGATCTGGACAATATTCAGGCTTGGGCTGATAAGTGGCAAGTAACATTTGCGCCACACAAGTGTCAGGCAATGTCCATCTCCAATAAGAGAGAATCTAACCATCTCCCCTTGACATTCAATGGTATTACTATTGCTGAATCCCTCACTATCAACATCCTAGGGGCTACCATTGACCAGAAACTGAACTGGAGTAGCCATATAAATACCGTGGCTACAACAGCAGGTCAGAGGCTAAGAATCCTGCAGCGAGTAACTCACCTCCTGACTCCGCAAAGCCTGTCCACCACCGACAAGGCACAACTCAGGATTGTGATGGAATACTCTCCACTTGCCTGGATGGGTGCAGCTCCAACAACACTCAAGAAGCTCAACACCGTCCAGGACAAAGCGGCCCATTTGATTGGCACCCTATCCACAAACATTCACTCCCTCCACCACTGACGCACAGTGGCAGCAGTGTGTACCATCTACAAGATGCACTGCAGCAATACACGAAGGCTCCTTCGACAGCACCTTCCAAACCCGCGACCTCCATCACCTCGAAGGACAAGAGCAGCAGATGTATGGGATCACCACCTGCAAGGTCCCATCCAAGTCACACACCATCCTGACCTGGAACTATATTGCCATTCCTTCACTGTCGCTGGGTCAAAATCCTGGAACTCCCTTCTTAACAGCACTGTGGGTGTACCTACCTCACATGGACTGCAGCTGTTCAAGAAGGCAGCTCACCACCACCTTCTCAAGAACAATTATGGATGGGCAATAAATGCTGGCTTGGCAGTGACGCCCACATCCCATGAATGAATAAAAAAAAAAATGACCTTACACTTTTAGACCAAGCTGACATAGGCACTTGGATAAGATACCAAAGGGATATCGATGCCTGCAGAAAAATACTGATGCATCAATCAATTGACGCCTTCTAAAGGAAAAAAGTTGGATGTTAAAAAGATACGAGGGATTTCTGCTACCATGCATACTTATGAACTGACCATTATTAGCAATCAATTGTAGTTAGAGGCACCAACAGAATTATAAAGTTAGTTGCATAAGCCATTTCAAATTTATTGGCAAATACCTGTTCTTGGTCAAGTGGCAGAGCAGCAACAGTGCGACCAAGCAGGTTAGTAAAGCAACATACATTAGTGACATTCAAAACACAGTTAGATAGTAAAGTGGAAGAACTAGGGTACAAGGGATTAACTTTGATTGGCTCAATAGCCTTTTCTTGACTTGTCCAATTGTTGGCCCTCCAGTAAGAAAGAATCTTCTGAAAGATTACAGACCAGCTGCACATTTGCTAAAAAAAAAAGTAAATATGCCTCAGAGTACTCAGGCTGCATTTCTACCACAGTACAAGCAAATAGTAATTGAAAGACACAAATAAGTCATTAAGCTCAATTAGTCCATGGTACCATTTATCCTCTATATGAGTATTAGCCTTAATCCCACATGCCTGCCCTGTTCCCAAATCCCTTTATTTCCCTTTCCATTAACCAGCTATTTAACCGATTCTTAAAAGTCTCTATTTTAATTATTAACTCCTTGGAAGTTGGTCTTTTGACAGTAGTATATCGGAATATGAGTGCATGGCATTAGTTTACATTAAGCTAAATCAAGTTATAGTCACGATTTCTTAGGGGCATCACTACTTCCATTCTCAGCAAGGCATCTGGGTCACTCACCATTATCAAGATAGGCGTTATGTAATGTGACATCCCTAACAGAGTCAGAATGTATTACATTTACTAACTCAACTTCTCCACTAATTGAGCACTCTCAGTTTATATTGGTTATCTTTGTTCCCTTTTCACTACATTACAAGCCAAATTAGCTAGTTTGGAAACTTATCATGTAGTACCCAGTCTACCTGCCTTCTAGGTGTTTTTGACACAACTACTTACCACTTTCCCTAACTACTTTGTCCTCCATAAACATTAAACCCTTATGCATTGCATTCATCCTTATTCTTTGAGGTTAATTCTGTTACCACGACAATCCTGAGATCAGTCATATTACAAATCCCTCTAGCATTTCTATATATGCATTTTGATAGTTTAGTCAAAACATTCCTTCTCTTATTTGATCATTCTGGTATTGTTATTAACTGACTTTCTTTTTAGTCCATTTGTTTTGCCATTTCTCTCAGTTACCACTTTAAATCCAAACTGATAACCCATTCTTGAAACATGGCATGAAAAAGGTGAAAGACCATAGGTATGTCCTGTACTTCCCCTCATCCCAATTTTTTAAGCTTTCTATATTTGCAAAAGTGCAAAACAAATATTAAAAATGGACATTTATTCTCCATTTGGATTCCTTCTTACAGCTTATGTCAACCCAAAATAACCACCAGCATGCTCAATCTGGCAGAATAGGCTCAACATACCTCAAATATCATAACTGTCAATGACTTAACTGCTGTGTAGAACCTAAGAGTTATATTTTCCTCTTTCAATCTTGAAGTCAGAAGGTCCATGAAAATTATAAAATATAAAGTCTAAATATTCTGCAGTTCTAAAATGATGATTGTCAATCAAGATCTTGTCTGAATTAAAGCAGCAATGTTATTGCTCGTCAATTATCTTGCTGCTACCATGTTTTCCAGGTGCATGTAATGCTACAAGTTAGCTTGTTTAAACAATGGAAACTGTGCAAGTAATTTAGATGCATACATATTTTACCAAGTGAGATTGCTGACTTGGCTGAAAATAGTAATGAAAAAATGCTGCAGAGATTTGTAGTTTTAACCAATATCTGGATCCAAAGACCTTGCTTTGAAATTAATGCATCACTTAAAATGCTAACCATTGTTAACAGGCTAGTAGAATCATGCAATGCAGACAAAAGCAGACAAGCATTAAAATATTTATTACACAATGAATGAAATGAATCTGTAGTTAGAGTATCAAAAATTATTCTGTAACAAATCAAACCAAATTTTAAGATGCCTTGAAGGAAACAGAGCACAAATTCAAAGTATGCTCCAACGGTAATAGCTGGCAACTTCCAGCATCTAATTTTAGTTGCCATTCAGCCAAAAAGAATAGACATTATCGAAGAAGCAAAATAAAGTGAAGACACATTACTAGAATACTCAATCTAAATAAACTGGTATACATTGTCCTTGAGATGAAGAAAAGTGGCAGAAACCAAGATTTTAAAATATCAAAAGGGAGCAGTTAAAATGATAAATTATTTGATTTGAATTTACAGGCGTGAAATGAGATGTGAGTTCCAGTTGTGATGATTCTAAATCTGACTATGTCCAAACCTGAATTTTTGGTTTCTCCATCAGATCACTCCAAAACAACCTATTAAAAAGCTACTAGGCTATATGGCAACAATTACAATCACCTAACCAGTGTTGCAAAGAAGTTCATCGCTCAAATTTAATAAACTTAATACTACAGAACACAAGACATCAGATCTTGACGCTCTACATTATACATATTATAAATAACACAAAAGCAAATCAATTATGCTGTGTTTGGCTTAAATAACTGCATGTTATAAATGAGTGAAATTTACCTAAAGGACCGACAGGCTTATGCCTGAAGCAACCCTGTTTATGTGCTTCCCCTATTGCTTCAAGTAATGCAGGCATGTTTTCTCCAAACCTTTTCAACTGGTTTGTTCTACTGGCTTTCAGTTCTTTGAGCCGCTCCTTCCTGGATTCAGCAGACTGTTTCACTTCTTTTTCTTCTTCTCTAGGGATATATAACATAGCTAATGCTACATTTGCAACATTCTTATATGTAAACTGAATGCAAGAAACACAGAAAAACTATTTTTATTGAAAAGGATTCTGAAATTTAAATTCACTTAATATAATGGTTGCTTCATTGTTGAACAATTCTGTTTATATAAGAATATTGGACTTGAATAAATAATTGTCTGTTTTCCGTCAGGTTCAAGAGCGTATATTTGCTGGGATTCAAAGCTTAGCATATTCTGTGTCAAGGGAATACAGTATTCTTTTTCCAGAATGTGGGAAATTGTATATCAAAAAGTTAAAAAAAAATCCTAAATTTTGCTAACATAAGGAACAGAGATCATTTAATCTATAATTAATAGGATGGCTGAACACCTTGAAAATTTTCAGATGATCAGACAGTGTGAGCATAGATTTGTAAATAGTAGGTCATGCCCAGTGAACTTGATTGCATTTTATTTTGAAGAGGTGACTAAAGTAGTGGACAATGTTTATGGATGTTAGTTGTATGGACTTCCTGAAGGCATTCAGTAAAAGTCCCTTGTAAGAGAATGTTAGCTAAAGTTGAAGCCCATGGAATTGAAGGCAAATTATTGACCTGGTTAGGAAATTGGCTGAACGATAGGGAGGTATATTGGGCAGGCACTCTAATTAGCAGGATGTGACTAGTGGTGTCCCTTAAGGATCTGTGTTGGGCCTCAACTATCCACCCTATCAACTTAGATAATGGAATAAAAGACCACATATCCAAATTTGCCAGTGACACAAAGATAGATAGCACTGTAAGCTGGAGGTGGAACCATAAAAATACAAAGAGATAGTGCTAGATTAAGTGAATGGAAAAAACTGTGGCAAATGGATTTCAATGTGGGCAAACGTGAGGTCATCCACTTTGGACAGAGTGCTTTCTAAATGGTGAAAAGCTAGCAACAGTGGGGGTCCAAAGAGACTAGGGTGCCCAAGTACATGGATCATTAGAATGTCATGAAAAGTACAGAAAATAATCAAAAAAGATTAATGGAATTCTCACTTTTATATCTATACAAAGCCCTGGTTAGACCACACTTAGTACTGCAAGCAGTTCCAGTCACCACACCTTAAGGCTGTGTTGGAGGGAGTGCAGCCTCGATTTACCAAAATGATACCTGAATTTCAAGGGTTAAATTACGAGGAGAGATTACAAAAGCTAGGATTGCACCCCCTGGAATTTAGAAAGTTAAGGAGTGATTTATCAAAGTTTTCAAGATATTCAGGGGAACAGATAACGTGGATAGACAGAAACTATTTCTGCTGGTTAGGGAGTGTAGGAATGGGAGCATAATCAAAAATTAGAGCTAAACCTTTCAGGAATGAAATTAGGAAGCACTTCTACACACAATGGGCTGAAATTTATACTCCTGCCGCCGAATGGGCTGTACGTCCCCGGCAATGGCGTCAGCTGCCTGTGCACAGGCGCTGACGCCATTTTTAAAGGGCTTTGAGTCCTACCATTAAATATAAATATTTAAAGGAACAGGTAATAAAAAAATTTAAATCCATTTTAATTGCTCCTCTTCTACAACCCCAAAAGCCATAAAATAACTAACCAACCTTCTCCCACCCCCCCCCCCCCCCCCCCCACCAAAACGCTTCCCTGGCCCACTTGACCAACCCCCACCCCACAAAGTACATAATCTATACAATTTTACCCTACCCACCATCCCCTGCACCAATGATATGACTTTTACCCCACTCTTCCACCTCCCTCCCCCACCACACTGAGAAAGTTCCCCCTCGTCCCCCCCACCCTCTGTTCCCTGGACGGGGATCCAAAAGCATGGGAGTGCCAGCCACCAGCATGAATATCACACCTGGACAAGTGGTAGGAACGTAAAGGTAACTAATTCAGTGATTTAAATTTATGTCAATATGTTAATGGCAGTCCCATCACCGAGTGGTGTGGGGGGGTGCCACCATGAGGCTTCTGTAAAATTCAGCCCAATGGGTGGTAGAAGTTTGGAACTCTTTTCCAGAAATGGAAATTGATGAGAGATCAATAGTTAATTTTAAATTGGAGATTAATGGATTTTTAGCCAAAGGTATTAAAGGTATATGGATTCAACTCACAAATCAGGCATGATCTCATTGAACTGTGAAACAGGCTCAAGGGTCTGAATGGCGTACTCCTACTTGTGACGTTTCCTCTTGGAACTTGATTTCTGCCTCAAAACAATATACTTTGTCCCCGATACCATACAAAATTGTTTTTAAATTAATAGAAAAATTCTCAGATTTTTGCTGATTCTTAATTCAAACCTCATTAACTGTTTATAAATGCTTTAGGTGGATAGCATGAGTGACTGATGTCAATATCTTAATGATAATGTGCTAACAAGTCTTCAAGTGGATCTCTGCTTGCAATAAAAAAAAGTAAGGTAATTAAAACACCAGAGAAGTTTGCAAAATAAAATGCATTTTTTTTAAAAGCCTGCACTCAAACAGTTTATGAATTCTAGCCCGAAAACAAATAATTCACGACTTCTATCCTTACTGACCAGCTCATGCCACAATATTTAGATTACACTTTTTTTCCTTCCAAGTTCAGTTATTTTCCATAATTCCAGCTCTGTGTAAGGCCTCATTGGAAATCTAGTGGAACCTTGAATTAGCTCAGCAGTACAAATCCAATTGTCAATATTGCCACTTTAACATTGCCATTTTTACAGTACATCATCATACATGGGTTTTAAATGTACTAAAGCTTAATATTTTCAATCCAAACTTATTTTGTATTATCTACACTGATAAGTTTGTCAATTTCATATTTGAATAATTACGGACAGAATGACACAAAATGTACAAAGTCATATGAGTGCTACACCTCAGTTATCAGTAATTTAAAAGCTATTGAATTATCTTATTGCCTATGTGATCATGCAGATAGCAATACTGTCTGATACTAGCAGTGACTACCTATATCAGTGACTTGTCTCTACTCTAAGTTACCAACCCAAGTTTATCCTGTTCATCTTTAGACTTGCTGATTGCATGTTGAAACTGTGCCAGCTGCTGGGAGGTAGTGACCTCTTGGTCCTCCAATGCTTTCAGCTGATTTTGCAGATTGCTAATTCTTTCCTGCCGCTCTCTGAGGTCAGCCTCTGAACTTTGATTTACACTGTTTTGAAATAAAATTGAAGCAAGTTATCATAGTGGTAAATATATTTGATAGAGAGAACAATTACAGTAACTACTGCTTAGTACCAAGTACAGAATTGTTCTGCTAAATTTGACAATTACATGGAAAATAAATAAATATGAAGTCAAATACAAGATTGGATTTATAGCTTGAAGTTAAAAACAACTTGCATTTATGAAGTATCCTTAGCATAGTAAAATGTTCTAAAGTGCTTCACAGTGTTATTAGACAAAATATGATGCTGAGCCATACAAGGGGATATTAAGACAGGTAATCAAAAGGTTAGTCAACGAGGTAGGCTTTAAGGAGTGGCTTATAGGAGGCATGAGCTGTGGAGAGGCAGAGAGGATTAGGGAGTGAGAGGCAGGGCCATGCAGGGAGTTGAAAACAAGGATGAGAATTTTAAAATCAAAGCATTGGGTTGTCTGGGAGCCAAGGTAGATCAGCAAGCACAGGACTGATCAGTGAACGATACCTGTGCAAGTTAGGATAAGGGCAGCAGAGTATGGATGAGGGTGCAAGTGGGATGCCAGCCAAAAGAGCATTGGAATAATGGAGTCTAGAGGTGACAAAGGTATGGATGAGGGTTTCAGCAGCGAATGAGCTGAGGCAGGACGGACATGGGCAGTGTTATGGAGGTGGAATAAGGCAATGACAGTGAAGAGGATACGGGTGCAGAAAGTCAGATCAGGGTCAAATAGAACTCTTAAAAAAAAAATGAAGACATAACTATTTGATTTACTCTAAAAGTCACCATATATATTCCTCAGAATAAAACTTGCTGATAATTCTTCCAAGACCATACAAATAATGCTCTCACCTATTTTGCAGTTCTTCAATTCTTCTCTGTAACTGGTCGTGGTCTTTTTCAAGTTGTTTCAACTGTGTCCTGTAGCGATGGAATGTTGCCTATAAGCAATATATTTGATAGAGAACACAATTACAGTAACTACTGCTTAGTACCAAGTA
The DNA here is from genome assembly GCF_036365525.1 of Heterodontus francisci. Classification (NCBI taxonomy): domain Eukaryota; kingdom Metazoa; phylum Chordata; class Chondrichthyes; order Heterodontiformes; family Heterodontidae; genus Heterodontus; species Heterodontus francisci. The sequence continues at coordinate 69,091,071 of NC_090373.1, forward strand.
CAGAATTGTTCTGCTAAATTTGACAATTACATGGAAAATAAATAAATATGAAGTCAAATACAAGATTGGATTTATAGCTTGAAGTTAAAAACAACTTGCATTTATGAAGTATCCTTAGCATAGTAAAATGTTCTAAAGTGCTTCACAGTGTTATTAGACAAAATATGATGCTGAGCCATACAAGGGGATATTAAGACAGGTAACCAAAAGGTTACAAATAAATTTGACTTATAAAATCTTGATTTCATCAGTGTAGAAACCTAAGCAAGCAAATAAAATCAAAGTACTAATTTTGAAAACTCAAACAAGAAGTGACATCTGAAGTAAACAGTAAAGACGGAAGAACACATTCCTCTATTATGCTTAGTCTTCCCAAGGACAGTATAAGCAATTTATTGCATCCTTCAGGTTGAGCTTTAGAGATTACTTTTTTGGGGGGAGGTGGGTGGTGGGAAAAAAAAGAGAGAAAAGGAAGAAACTTTTGTATTGGTTTGCAAGTTTTGGCCTTGCTTACATTAGTGCATTTAAAGCTAGTCGCTAGCATGGGGCTTGCATGCGTGTATGACGTTATCTGGTATGATATATTTGTCCTCTACTTTGAAGTAGTACAACCCATCTCCGAAGAACCAGCCGAATTCCTGGATCTTCTGGAAGAGGTTGTGAAGTAAACATGGGAGGTTAGTTTCTCCAAATGCGTGCCATAGATTAAAGGCCTGAACCCGACCCGAACCAGATGACATGTCGCTCTTCTGGATCCGACTTTCGGGCTCGGGTCGGGTCAGGGAGTCGCAAGGTAGGTAAAGGGAACATTCTGGTGGTCGGGTCAGGCTCGGGTCCGATGTGGTCCTGTTGGGTTCGGGTCAGGTTTTTTTTCCTGACCGGAGCAGGCCTTTGCCATAGATGGCAATGTTTAATGCAATCCATGCTCCTAGGAATTCTAAGGACAAGGCGAGGACAAGGGGAAGACTGGAATTCAGACCAACACATGGTAAAATAAGAAAGGAAAGTAGAAGATTTTTATCCATTTCCTAAATCTATGCTGAAAGCTGGTTAGACGGTACTCCAATCTGGAATGTGTTCCAATGCACTAAATTTTAGATTTGAGATGAAGCTGTTAACCATTTGAACTTTCCTAATGAACTGTATGTTATCCAATATATACACATCAAAAACATCGACACACAGTTTTACTGTACCTCATTAAAACTACTGACCTCAGTCTCTTTGCACGCTTTGTTTTTCCTTTGTACATCATCTTTTAAAGTCGTACATTGTGGTCGTAATACTTGTGCCTCTTCTGTAATCTTCTGTAACTGATTCTGAACTGCCTTAAAATGTTCTTCTGCCTCATTGACTTTAACCTACAGAGCAAGAGAATAAAATCAGTGTTTTAATTTTATCTTCAAACAAAAAGTGGTAATTTCTATACTTCAGTAGAAGCAATGTCTAAATGTAGACAATTGATTGTAGAAGCATAGAAAGATAAAGCGCAGGAGGCCATTCAGTCCATTGTGCCTGTGCCAGCTCTTTGGTAGAGATATACAATTAATTCCACTCCCCTGCTCTTTCCCATAGCCCGGCAAATTTATCCCCTTCAAGTATTTATCCAATTCCCTTAAATCCAAGTGTAAATTAGTCAAAACTTAGTCAGTAACATAGAAAAACAAAGTAAATGCCCAAGGAAATGAATGAAGCAAAATTGCGACCCACCTGCCATTCCTCTACTTTCTGATCATATTTAACACTGCGACTTTCTTCAGTTTTAATACGATCTTTTATTGGTTGCAGGTGCTTTTCAACTTCAATGACCTTATAATACAAAATTTTAAAAATGTACTCTTTTCCAGTTACAATTTCTAATTAAATTCCATGGGTCAAATTTTCTACTGTGCAGAGAACATGAGCAAGCTAAGAAAATTGCCACATGCTAGATTTTCAAATCCATGGAACCTATAATTTGTAAATGCAACATGTAATTATTTTTAAGTCTCTTTAACATGCCTAAAATTTGTGTGTTTACTCCATACCAAAATGCAAAACTGTAAAAACAAATGCATTTTTAATACAATTACAATTAATACAATTTTTAGTTTCGGTGACTGCAGCGTTGATAGCAACGGAGGTGCGTGAACGGGCTTACAGCTGAGAAGTCAATTTCAGCGTAAGTTTAAAAGTGAATTCCCTTTTGTTTTCGGAGGACCAGGGGACTGCTGGGTAAGGAAAAAGGTATATATTTGTGTGGTGGCTGTACCCGAGACACTACACGTGTAGTGTCTCCCACCCACCCTCCTCCTCTAACCAAAAAAAAAGGACTCTGGTGTGTTGATAAGGTAAACTTTTTATTTGGGAAGTTCTGTCCGTTGGATTGCTAACCTAACAAGTTTTGACTTTTTGTTTTTTTGGTTTTTCAGTAGATTTGTTGGGAATTTGGAATAGTGGGAATGGAGATTAAGGCAGTTGTATGTTCCTCCTGCAGAATGTGGGAGGTAAGGGTCGCCAAGAGTGTCCCTGCTGACTGCATCTGTGGGAAGTGCACCCAACTCCAGCTCCTCGAGAACCGCGTTAGGGAACTGGAGCTGGAGCAGGATGAACTTCGGATCATTCGGGAGGCGGAGGAGGTTATTGAGAGGAGTTATGGGGAGGTAGTCACACCTCAGGTAAAAGAAGTAGGTAGATGGGTTACCGTCAGGGGAAGGAGAGGGAACCAGCAGGCAGTGCAGGGATCCCCTGTGGCTGTTTCCCTCAACAACAGGTATACCGTTTTGGATACTGTTGCGGGGGACGACTTACCAGGGGTAAGCAATGGGGTACAGATATCTGGCACAGAGTCTGTCCCTGTTGCTCAGAAGGGAAGGGGGAAGAGGAGCAGAATATTAGTCATTGGGGACTCCATAGTTAGGGGAACAGATAGGAGGTTCTGTGGGAACGAGAGAGACTCACGGTTGGTATGTTGCCTCCCAGGTGCCAGGGTTCGTGATGTCTCGGATCGTGTTTTTGGGATCCTTAATGGGGAGGGGGAGCAGCCCCAAGTCGTGGTCCACATAGGCACCAACGACATAGGTAGGAAGAGAGATGGGGATTTAAGACAGAAATTTAGGGAGCTAGGGTGGAAGCTTAGAGCGAGAACAAACAGAGTTGTTATCTCTGGGTTGTTGCCCGTGCCACGTGATAGCGAAGCGAGGAATAGGGAGAGAGAGGAGTTGAACACGTGGCTGCAGGGATGGTGCAGGAGGGAGGGATTTGGTTTCCTGGATAATTGGGGCTCTTTCTGGGGTAGGTGGGACCTCTACAAACAGGATGGTCTTCACCTGAACCAGAGGGGTACCAATATCCTGGTGGGGGGAGGTTTGCTAGTGCTCTTCGGGGGGGTTTAAACTAATTCAGCAGGGGAATGGGAACCCAAATTGTAGTGCCAGTGTACAGGATGTTGAGAGTAGTGAGGTCAGGGATATGGTTACAAGGAAGCAAGAGGGCGCTGGCAAGCAAGAACCTGGTTTAAAGTGTGTCTATTTCAACGCCAGGAGCATCCGGAATAAGGTGGGTGAGCTTGCAGCATGGGTTGGTACCTGGGATCTCGATGTAGTGGCCATTTCGGAGACATGGGTAGAGCAGGGGCAGGAATGGATGTTGCAGATTCCGGGATTTAGATGTTTCAGTAAGAACAGAGAAGATGGTAAAAGAGGGGGGGTGTGGCATTGTTAATCAAGGAGAGTATTACAGCGACAGAAAGGACGTTTGAGGACTCGTCTACTGAGGTAGTATGGGCTGAGGTTAGAAACAGGAGAGGTGAGGTTACCCTGTTGGGAGTCTTTTATAGACCTCCGAATAGTTCCAGAGATGTAGAGGAAAGGATAGCGAAGATGATTCTCGACAGGGGTGAGAGTAACAGGGTAGTTGTTATGGGGGACTTTAACTTTCCAAATATCGACTGGAAATACTATAGTTCGAGTACTTTAGATGGGTCAGTTTTTGTCCAGTGTGTGCAGGAGGGTTTTCTGACACAGTATGTAGACAGGCCAACCAGGGGCGATGCCACATTGGATTTGGTACTGGGAAATGAACCCGGCCAGGTGTTAGATTTAGATGTAGGTGAGCACTTTGGTGACAGTGATCACAATTCGGTTAGGTTTACCTTAGCGATGGGCAGGGACAGGTATATACCTCAGGGCAAGAATTATAACTGGGGGAAAGGAAATTATGATGCGATTAGGCAAGATTTAGGATGCGTAGGATGGGGAAGGAAACTGCAGGGGATGGGAACAATCGAAATGTGGAGCTTATTCAAGGAGCAGCTACTGCGTGTCCTTGATAAGTATGTACCTGTCAGGCAGGGAGGAAGTTGTCGAGCGAGGGAGCCGTGGTTTACTAAAGAAGTTGAAGCGCTTGTCAAGAGGAAGAAGAAGGCATATGTTAGGATGAGACGTGAAGGCTCAGTTAGGGCGCTTGAGAGCTACAAGCTAGCCAGGAAGGATCTAAAGGGAGAGCTAAGGAGAGCAAGGAGAGGACACGAGAAGTCATTGGTGGATCGGATCAGGGAAAACCCTAAGGCTTTCTATAGGTATATCAGGAATAAAAGAATGACTAGAGTTAGATTAGGGCCAATCAAGGATAGTAGTGGGAAGTTGTGTGTGGAATCAGAGGAGATAGGGGAAGTGTTAAATGAATATTTTGCGTCAGTATTTACAGTAGAGAAAGAAAATGTTGTTGAGAATACTGAGATTCAGGCTACGAGGCTAGATGGGATTGAGGTTCACAAGGAGGAGGTGTTAGCAATTTTGGAAAGTGTGAAAATAGATAAGTCCCCTGGGCCAGATGGGATTTATCCTAGGATTCTCTGGGAAGCTAGGGAGGAGATTGCAGAGCCTTTGTCCTTGATCTTTATGTCGTCATTGTCGACAGGAATAGTGCCGGAAGACTGGAGGATTGCAAATGTTGTCCCCTTGTTCAAGAAGGGGAGTAGAGACAGCCCTGGTAATTATAGACCTGTGAGCCTCACTTCGGTTGTGGGTAAAATGTTGGAAAAGGTTATAAGAGACAGGATTTATAATCATCTTGAAAAGAATAAGTACATTAGAGATAGTCAGCACGGTTTTGTGACGGGTAGGTCGTGCCTCACAAACCTTATTGAGTTTTTCGAGAAGGTGACCAAACAGGTGGATGAGGGTAAAGCAGTGGATGTGGTGTATATGGATTTCAGTAAGGCGTTTGATAAGGTTCCCCACGGTAGGCTATTGCAGAAAATACGGAAGTATGGGGTTGAAGGTGATTTAGAGCTTTGGATCAGAAATTGGCTAGCTGAAAGAAGACAGAGGGTGGTGGTTGATGGCAAATGTTCATCCTGGAGTTTAGTTACTAGTGGTGTACCGCAAGGATCTGTTTTGGGGCCATTGCTGTTTGTCATTTTTATAAATGACCTGGAAGAGGGTGTAGAAGGGTGGGTTAGTAAATTTGCAGATGACACTAAGGTCGGTGGAGTTGTGGATAGTGCCGAAGGATGTTGTAGGGTACAGAGAGACATAGATAGGCTGCAGAGCTGGGCTGAGAGATGGCAAATGGAGTTTAATGCGGAAAAGTGTGAGGTGATACACTTTGGAAGGAGTAACAGGAATGCAGAGTACTGGGCTAATGGGAAGATTCTTGTTAGTGTAGATGAGCAGAGAGATCTTGGTGTCCAGGTGCATAAATCACTGAAGGTTGCTAACCAGGTTAATAGGGCTGTCAAGAAGGCATATGGTGTGTTAGCTTTTATTAGTAGGGGGGTCGAGTTTCGGAGCCACGAGGTCATGCTGCAGCTGTACAAGACTCTGGTGAGACCGCAGCTGGATTATTGCGTGCAGTTCTGGTCACCGCATTATAGAAAGGATGTGGAAGCTATGGAAAGGGTGCAGAGGAGATTTACTAGGATGTTGCCTGGTATGGAGGGAAGGTCTTACGAGGAAAGGCTGAGGGACTTGAGGTTGTTTTCGTTGGAGAGAAGGAGGAGGAGAGGTGACTTAATAGAGACATATAAGATAATCAGAGGGTTAGATAGGGTGGATAGTGAGCGTCTTTTTCCTCGGATGGTGATGGCAAACACGAGGGGACATAGCTTCAAGTTGAGGGGTGATAGATATAGGACAGATGTGAGAGGTAGTTTCTTTACTCAGAGAGTAGTAAGGGCGTGGAATGCCCTGCCTGCAGCAGTAGTAGATTCGCCAACTTTAAGGGCATTTAAGTGGACATTGGATAGACACATGGATGAAAATGGAATAGTGTAGGTCAGATGGTTTCACAGCTCGGCGCAACATCGAGGGCCGAAGGGCCTGTACTGCGCTGTAATATTCTAATTCTAATTAATTGTGGAGGTCAGATTTATATTCTGGCTTTCACATTTGAGAGGATGAACACCTGATTAGTTCTAATGAAACAAATATTATTACTGTCTTATATATAGCACATACAATGCATAACAAAATACTTGGTAGCACTATTTGACCCATCGTTTCAACCTTTTGCATTTGAGCTAAACCATATATTATACTACATAGCACATACTGGCCAAAGATTGTTCACACTCGGCTATGCACGACACACACACCCAGGTTGCAGAACATGAAACAGATGCAGCAAATTTTGATATTTCACACCTGTTCATCACATATGCTTAACAAAATTCACTTCAACTATCCATCGATTATGATCACCACAACAAGGGGTACAAGTCACATCATGTCAGGTATAAACAATTATGAACTGCAATATGAAAAGTCAGTCAAGCAGTACACATACAGTAAGAATTCATTGGCTTCATGATTTATATCTTTCTACATATTTTTTTAAATACCACACAATAGCATAAGAGACTACATGATCTAAAGTTTATAAGGGATGAAAAGATTACTTGAACATGACTGCAATGCTTTTGCTAAATTTACAGGAAATCCAACACAAATTCTACTTTGACCTACTGAATATAAAATTTTACTTGAAAATAAATAGACAACCTTCACTATCAGAATAAGTTGCAGTACTTTATTTACAACAGGGAAATACTTTCAATAATGCCCAAGAGGGATTTTTTAAAAAATCATTGGTCATGACAATACAGGAAGACGCCTTTTGTTCCATCAAGTCTGTGCTGGTGTTTTTTTCCACATTAGCCACTTAAAAGAACACAAGAAATAGGAGCAGAAGTAGACCGTATGGCCCGTCAAGCCTGCTCCACCATTCAGTACGATCACGGCTGATCTCGAGCTTCAACTTCACTTTTCACCCACTCTCCATATCCCTTGATTCCGAGACACCAAAAATCTGTCCATCCCAGCTTTAAATGCATTCAACGATGGAGCATCCACAACCCTCTGGGGTAGAGAATTCCAAAGCTTCACAATCCTTTGAGTGAAGTGAATCTTTGGAATTCTCATTTCCTGCAATATTATTCTTTTTCAAGCAATTGACTAATTTTCTGTTTAAATACTTCTACTCATCTTGGAATTTTTGGTTAAAGCTCTTTAGAGCTTGGTTCAAATCCATTTCATTAAAGCAGAAGCAATCTTCTACTACCATTAAGACACCAGCATTACTAGTTGCTATTAATTGTAGCATAGCTGGCCCATTGACAGCCTAATTGGACACCATGAACTTGAAGAAGAAAGTCACTGGATCACGTTATCAATCCAACAACACATCAGTACTATCAGGCCCTTACGAGAACCTCATGTCCCATATCAACAGGGCACATTTCCTTCCCAGGCTCTGCAGAGGCAAGTGTCCAACTAATAAATAACCCAAAAAAGGTAGGAAATGTGAGGTTGGTCTGTTAAGGGACAAATATATTTCACAACCATCACTACTATCATCTGCCATCTATGTTTGTGTGACAATTTATACACAAGAAAAAAAAAAGTATTGATCCTGATCCTAACATCTTCTCCCCCCCCCCCCCCCCACAGAAATTACAATTTCAAATTGCTCACCAATGCCCATGCCATCTGATTCCTAAGTTGTTCCAGTTTCTCCTGTAGTTCATTCAGTGAAGAAAGGCTTTTATAACGGTCTTCCTTTTGCTTAACTTGATCCTTTAGCTCAGATAGGTTCTTTTTAAAAGATTGAAATCACACAAAATACAAATTACAAAAACTGTATATTGAAGTACAAAGAGGGTACATTTCCATTTTCCAAATCACTACTAATGGACTGAACCGTGAATCAAAACATATGTAAATAAATTATATTTTAAGTAATATTCATTATATAAAAGGACAAAGTGTCTGCAGTGGTATGTAAGGCAATGAAACATGGTTGTGTTGAGATGTTACCAGCTTGAAAATGCAAAGCTATGATTTTGTCACATCAAATCTAAAATCTGGCAGCATCTTGGTATGTGCTGTTATGCTATTCTATATATTTTATTTTGCCAAATATATGAAAAACAAAGTCAGGCAGGTATTAACAAATCAAATGTAATCTTTGATTACAAAGCTAATTTTTATTTGTAGGACAATTATTTGAAATGATTTGAGTCAAGTGGTGAGCAGTTGTGAAAGCATAGCTTATTAAAAAGAACAGTTGACATGGATTTAGGAAAGGGAGGATCTCATGCCTGACATCAACAAAGCACACTTACTTCCAAGACTCTACAGAAACAACTAATAAATTATTTCAAAGAGGCAGACAGTATGAAATGGGTGGCATAAGGGAGAAATACATTTGAATTATTCCCTCTTCAACCAAAGATTTTCAATATCAACGACAGCTGTCAGGGGAACTATAGTCCATATTGTCTTAGATTTTCAGGAAACTTTTGACAATGTTACATGAGCAATTAGCAGGTAAGGTAAGGATACATAGAATATGAAGCAAAGTATGAATGAGTACAAACAAATTGGCTTAAAAGGGATGGAAAAGAGGGTCGCAATATACACTATCTCATCAATTTGAAAGACATGAAAGTACCTCAGGTAGGTCTTCTGGTCCTTGATAATGCCAAGAATATTTCTGATTCAAGATTTTATGTTTGATAGCTAATTTTTAAGTTTGAATATCAATAGTGGTTGTACTATTTGCATGACATCAGAAGGATTAAACTTTTGGTAAACTGAGCCAACGGGTGGCAAATGCAGCTCTATATAAATGCATGATGATTATTATGGCAGAAAAGAACCAAAAAGCAGAACATGATACAAGCAGCAGAACAGTAAAAAAGTGATTAAGGGATTATGGGGATAGGTCTACGAAACATTACAATAACCATAATAGGGTTGAAAAACATAAAACTGAGGAGCTTTTTGCTATTTTACAGTTTCCTTATTCAAGTGAACACATTTTTCATGAGCGCCCTATTACAAAGTTAATCTCCATGTTTTTCAAAGACAGGAGAGCTAAGCAGTTCTTAGAAAGAGCCAACACGGACTTGATGGGCCAATGGTGCTGTAAACATTCTATGATTCGATCCTATGTGGAGAACAGTTGCCAGTTTATGACCTGAAAATCTGCCAAGTGTCTAAAGGAGGCATTTCACAGGAAAGTAGACAGATAGGTTATCTGAACAGGTCATGATACCACGAACAATTCTAGTCTGTTGAGGATATGACTTAATTATTGCACAGAAATTAAGAGGAATCCAGTTACCCTATCCAAGTTCAGACCAGAAATAAAACCCAAAACGTTGAAAACACTCAGCCGGTCAGCAGCATCTGCCAAGAAATCATATAGCAGCTGACATTTCAAGTGTAACCCATTCCTCAGTTGAGTCAGCAGGCTTGTGTTTTCTTGACAGATGCTGCCCGACCTGCGAAGCATCTCCAGCGGTTTCCGTTTTAGCTTGATTTTCAGCATCTGCAGCATTTTGCCTTTTATTCAAGCTCAGACCAGCTTTTATTTGACTTGTCCAGGTGAAAACAGGACAACAGAAAAACTTGAAAACCAGTATGATCAGGAGCTTATCTCTGCACATCAGGGCGGCACAGTGGCTAGCTCCTCAGCCACACAGCTCCAGCGACCCGGGTTCCGTTATGGGTACAGCCTGTGCGGAGTTTGCAAGTTCTCCCTGTGACTGCGTGGGTTTTCGCCGGGTGCTCCGGTTTTGTCCCACAGCCAAAGACTTGCAGGTTAATAGGTAAATTGGCCATTGTAAATTGCCCCTAGTGTAGGTAGATGGGAGGAGAATGGTGGGGATGTGGTAGGGAATATGGGATTAATGTAGGATTAGTATAAATGGGTGGTTGTTGGTCGGCACAGACTCGGTGGGCCGAAGGGCCTGTTTCAGTGTTGTATCTCTAAATAAATTTTAAAAAATAAATCAGCTGAACTCTTAATTTTTTTTTTAAAGATTTCTTTCTGCCTATCCCCCCACCCCCCCCCCCCCCCAACCCCCACCCATCCACTAACCAACACTATACAAAATAAGACTTGCAGGAACAGCAGAGAAAGGGTTTCAGGACTTCAAATATTTCTTACTCAAATTAAATCAAATTTAATGTTAGAATGTGCCAATTATACTGTACAGAGCTTGCTACCAGCATACTTACTTTAAACTGCGACGGTAAAACATGGACATGATATACACCAACAAAATGTAATTATAGACTGATAGAAAGAAACTCTTCACAAAAAAAACAAAACATACATTGAACTACTGGATGGAGTAAAGGCACCAAATACCTTAGAATCACTTAAGAAATAATCAACAGAAAGACCAAAGGAATGATTAAGATCCAAAGTGAAGATGCAGTTACATGTTTGAGTGGCACAACATTAATTAGAACAAAAGGGAGCTGTACACACTTTCACTTACTTCATCTTGTTTTTCAATTTTTTCATTGGTTAATGCCTTTGTTTGCATGATATAGGAATAATCGTCTCGCATCTGTTCTAGCTGAGTAGCTTTCATAAAGAACTTTAAAAAAAGACATAATTGGTTTCTTCAAATTAAAATTCCTATTTTGAATGAATGCTGAAAATGTTTAGGGTAGGAGGAAGAAAGGAAAAACTTGCATTTATGTAGTGCATTGTAAGATTCTTGAGGACATACTAAAGTGCTTAAAAAGCAATGTTTTGAAGTGGAGTCATTATCAGCATGCAGACAAATACAAAAGTCCAATTGCATACAACTAGGCCTCATAAATACAAAATATATGAATAGCCAGGAAATTGATTTGGTATTAAGAGCTGGAGCTTTCCCACTGGCAAGTAAATGTAGTTGATAAAAGTCACAAAGTATTTAGCCAAAGATTTGACCTTAAGGTCAACACATCACAGTTCTTCAATTACAAGATAATGGCCAGAATTTTACGCCATCCCAGCGAGCCAAATGATGGAATGGGGGAGAGTGGCGTAAAATTGAGTGGGAGGCTCCGGGAGGCCTTCGTGACCTGCTCCACCCCACTATATGTGGGCCAGGAGAGGGGGGCAGAGGGGAAGGGGGGACGCGAGAAACGGGCCGCCCGCCCCAGACCAAACAAGGCCCTGAAGTGGCTACTTCAGGGCCTTCGCCCATCTCCACGGGGATTTTACCCATGACAAGCAGGCGTCCGGGAGACGTGAAACGCCGCCCAGTGAAACTGGTGGCATCCCAGCACACCATGGGTGGGGCCCGGACAAACGGGTATAGTGTGCCCGATTGAGGGTTGCTCCGACTACCCCAACCACCCTCAGGACCCGAAACGCACCCCCCCCTCCCCAAACGACCATTCTTGCCTCACCGTGGAGTGACCAATTACCCCGGCGAGGCAACCCTAAATTACCTGGACTCCTGGCTCCATGTCCTCTGCTGGGCTGCAGTCCCAGCAGAGGCCACCACTCCCTGTGGCGCTGCAGGGACTACAAGCTGCCGGCTCAATGACTGGTTGGCAGCTTAATGAGACAGGACTTCCTCCCTCAAGCGGATGGAAGTCCCGCCTCTGAACAATTAAAGCCCAGGGACCCGTAAGATGCGGGACGGATCCTCTGAGCCGGGAACAGCGGGTTCGCCACTGAATTTTACATCAGTGGCCAGCTCCCATCTGCCCGACGTAAAATCCAGCCCAATGTGTATTTTGCAAATGGATTTCGACAATGGTGAACATTTATATAGCCCCTTCATCACAGAAACAGACCACAGACCAATGTGTTTCATACGATCATAATCAGACAAAAGTGGATACCAAGCCAAAAGAGGAGATATTAAGATTGGTGGCTTGGTTAAAGTTGTGGAGTACACAGTATAGGGTGACAATTCCAGATTGTGGGGCCTATAAAGCTAAAGGCATGGCCATCAACGATGGGGTGGGGATTGTACAAAAGGCTATAGTCAGAGGAACGGAGAGTTTGGGAGCTGGTGGCTGGTGTTGTATGGCTAGATGAGGTTAATCAATAAAGGAGGGCAAGGCCATGAAGCGAATGTAGGCATTAGTTTTTTTTTAGTTTTAGAGATACAGCACTGAAACAGGCCCTTCGGCCCACCGAGTCTGTGCCAACCATCAACCACCCATTTATACTAATCCTACACTAATTCCATATTCCTACCACATCCCCATCCCTATATTTCCCTACCACCTACCTATACTAGGGGCAATTTATAATGGCCAATTTACCCATCAACCTGCAAGTCCTTGGCATGTGGGAGGAAACCGGAGCACCTGGAGGAAACCCACGCAGACACAGGGAGAACTTGCAAACTCCACACAGACAGTACCCAGAATTGAACCCGGGTCGCTGGAGCTGTGAGGCTGCGGTGCTAACCACTGCGGCACTGTGCCGCCCTAGGGTATCATAAGCTAATATTGAGCAAGGATAGGGGTGTTAAGAGATGCCAGACTTGGTTTGGGATCAGGTATGGACAAGGTACAGTGGCCAACTTCAGGCAGTGTCCCAAAGTTGTGAAAGGGAAAGAGACTGCTTAAGAATTTTTGCTGCCAACTGAGTGATTCCCCACTGGAAGGTACGCATGTGAACTTTGGGCAAGGGAGAAAATTGGAGAAAAATGTTCTCTTGCATTCCAAATAATCTACCACCGCTCAACATCTAGGCTCGTGCAGCAATGCAATAGTGTAATGTTTCAGACAAGTTTGGTCAAATATGCTGGTTCATGAACCAAGAAAAATATTTTACTCACTCTTCACTGCTTTTCAATTATCAGATGTTTTATTAATAGGGTGATTATTAGATTATGTCCAGATTTATAATGCAAACTGCTTAAATAAACCTCACATTGCAATTACACTCAGTGCAGTGCCTCTTCTGACAATCACCACTGGCAGGACAGTGCCATTACAGTGGATGATAGAATGAAGCAAAGTTTCACAAGTTCACATAAGCAACTGCCATTACAAACGTGGAAATAGTAATCTAAAATGGAAATATATATTAAAAAAGGACACTTTAAAATGGGGACTGAATTGTATGCACGCCATGGACCTATTATTCCCTATCCTTTAACCTGTCTTCAAGTTCCCCTCCAAATCAAAATCCACCTTGACTTGGAAATATATCACCATTCCTTCGCTGTCGCTGAGCCAAAATCCTGGAACTCCCTCCCCAATAGTACTGTGGTGTACCTACACTACATGGACTGCAGCAATTCAAGAAAGCAGTTCACCACCACCTTCTCAAGGGCAATTAGGGGTTGGCAATAAATGCCAGCCTTGCCAGCAATGCCCACATCCCATGAAGTAATTAAAAAAAGTAAAGACTATGCTTGTTCTTAACCCCCAAATGCAATGCTACAGGAGACTGATTAGTTACTGTTCCTCCCTTTCTGAACAAAGACACTACCAGTCTGTATACAAGTGTAGACACTAGACAGTGAAGATAATCCTTTAAACCCCAATCCTTAGTGATCCAGGACTTGGTCAGGATTGCACATTATTGGCCTTTCTAAAAATAAACACTTATTCTACATCATCTATTCACTTTTTAAAATAAAATATCCAATATTTTAGCATCAAGTATTATGAAAGCATGAAGCCAAATTCATAAGAAATTTTGATTACAATTTTACTTGAATAATTGAGATTAAATGTTTCGATCGACCGAGTTAGCTAAACGCAGCCTTGGCAACTGTAACCAGGCCGTAGCGTGCCACAGCATCTCAAGTTAGGGAAAGATAATTAGATTTCGAGCAATCCCTGCTGGAAATGTGCATGCGTGCAAAGACAGTGGCCTACTCCTGCTCCTAATTTGTATGTTCGTATGACGGGATCTTGTTCAGCTGCATATTTCTCACTCTCTCCTCCCTCACATACCACAGCCAAATAGCCTGCCAACATTCAGATAAGAAAAAATTTCCACTTGTTGAAACATTGTAGGTTACTTGGTAAGGAACAGTACTCTAGCTATGAGTCAAATAATTTTGGAGGAGGAGGAGGAACGGGGAGTAAACTGGCATAATTTACTGCTTCACAGTTCTGAAATATATTGCATAACATTCAATAGTAACATCACAAGATGTCTCAGAGTACAAAATGTGCGTACTTCCACAAGAGTGAGGGCTTCCAGTTTCAAAAGGTTATATACAAGACTAAACAAGCTGGAATATGAATAAAGTCCTTGCCTATACCAACTACTCGATAATCTTACTGCAAGAACAGTTAACTAAATTTAACTGGTGGCTCTTAAAGATCAAAAGCAAATGTCATTATACCCAACTTACTATTGGTATTGCATAAATAGGGTAAATATACTGCTTTTTTGGTACAATGTACATCATTCTGCATTAAAAATGTTTATATTTTCAGCTATCACAATATCTCCACACATACAACACAACTTACCTTATATTTATCTGCTTCACTTTTGGATTGCAAGAAATGTTTGCTCATTTCTTGTGTTAAAATTGACACTGGGTTATCCACCTGTATAGAAATAGAGCTGCATTAGTAAATAGGTTATCTGCACCTCATTATGACCTATTGCCCTCTTTGCCAAGTATTTGTGCTTTGGGTAGTCTAATTCCCTACAGAATTTAATTAGTTTTGACAGAAACTATCGCATATATTTGAAATCATCGGGAAAAGCAACATTGCTGTGCAAACAACCACCCAGCATAATCCTTCTACAGTCATGATCTTTTTCTTGGTCTCGCTTAAGACGCATTAAAGCATTAGCTAAAAGTCAACTTGCAGTACAGAGAGTGAACCTTATTGGTTAGCAGTGTTTGAGAAAATTTCAAATGTGTAATATAAATGGTACCAGGATAGACAGACAGGGAGAGAGGGGGTAGAGAATCAAACATGCAGCCCGACTACTATGTGCTAACAAATCTAGGCTGGGGAAAACAACAAAAGGGGATAGAAAAGCCAATCAAGTAGTGGAAGCCTTCAAAGCTGAGCCACATTAACCTCAATTCCACAAAGTCCATATTCACTAAGAAAAGGCAATGATTTTGTCTTCCAATTAAACTTTCATATTCTATGGCCATAAAAAAGTAATAAGGCCGGACTCTTGCCAAAATTTCTACATATATTTTTAGGCCTGTTTTTACGCATAGATAGCTTTATGTAGTTTTTCCCCCAGAGTGAGTAGTTTTGATTCTGAGAAGTCTTTGGTGAACAGGTAACTAAAACTCGTGTATGGAAAGCAGCATTTGTTGCAATAATGATACTAATATAACCACAATTGTTTTGTGGACCTCTGCTAACAACAGGGCTGATTAACAACCCAAAGGATTATCTGGTGGAGGCAGAAGGCATGCCTGGAGGTATTAAATGAATACTTTGCATCTGTCTGTCTTCACTGAGGAAGATACAAGAATCTCCCAGAACTAGAGGTCCAAGGGATTAGGGGGAATAAGGAATTGAAGGAAATTAGTATTAGTAAGGCAGCTGTATTGGAGAAATTAATGGGGCTAAAGGTCGATAAGTCACCAGGACCTGATATTCTACATCCCAGAGTGTTGAAAGAGGTACCTATGGAGGTAGTGGATGCATTGATGAACCATCTTCCAAAATTCTATAGATTCTGGAACAGTTCCTGCAGATTGGAAAGTAGCAAATGTCACCCCACTATTTAAGAATGGAGGGAGAGAAAACAGGGAACTACAGACCTGTTAGTCTTACATCAATCGTTGGGAAAATGCTAGAATGTATTCTAAAAGGATGTGATAAATGAACACTTGGATAATAATGATCTGATTGGGCAAAGTCAACATGGATTTATGAATGGGAAATCATGTTTGACGAACCTGTTGGGAGTTGTTTTGAGGATGTTACTTACATAATTGATAAAGGGGAGTCGGTGGATGGGGTATACTTGGATTTTCAAAAGGCCTTTGATAAAGTCCCCCACAGGAGATTGGTTAGCAAAATTAAAGCACATGGAATAGCAGGTATATACTGGCATGGATTAAGGATTGGTTAACAGGCAGAAAGCAAGAGTAGGAATAAGCAGGTCATTCTCACATTGGCAGGCTGTGACTAGTGGGGTACCGCAGGGATCAGTGCTTGGGCCCCAGCTGTTCACAATCTATATCAATGATTTGGATGTGGGGACCAAATGTAGTAGTTCCAAGTTTGCGGATGACACAAAACTAGGTGGGAATGTGTGTTATGATGATGATGATGCAAAGCGGCTTCAAGGAGATTTGGATAGACTTAGTGAGTTGGCAAGAATGTGGCAGAACCATAGAAAATAGGAGCAAGAGTAGGCCATTCAGCCCTTTGAGCCTGCTCCGCCATTCATGATGGTCATTCAACTCAGTAACCTGTTCCTGCTTTTGCCCCATATCCTTTGATCCCTTTGAACCCAAAAGCTATATCTAACTCCTTCTTGAAAACATACAATGTTTTGGCCTCAACTGCTGTCTGTGGTAGCGAATTCCACAGGCTCACCACTCTCTCTGGGTGAAGAGATTTCTCCTCATCTCAGTCCTGAAAGGTTTACCCCATATCCTTAGACTATGACCCTGGTTCTGGACGCCCCCACCATTGGGATCATCCTTCCTGCATCTGCCCTGTCAAGTCCTGTGAGAATTTTATAGGTTTCTATGAGATCCCCCGTCACACTTCTGAACTCCAGCGAATATAATCCTAACTGACTCATACGTCAATCCCGCCATCCCAGGAATCAGTTTGGTAAACCTTCACTGCACTCACTCTATAGCAAGAAAATCCTTCCTCAGATAAGGAGACCAAAACTACACACACTATTCCAGGTGTGGCCTCACCAAGGCCCTGTATACTTGCAGCAAGACATCCCTGCTCCTGTACTCGAATCCTCTCACTATGAAGGCCAACATACCACTTGCCTTTTTTACCGCCTGTTGCACCTGCATGTTTACCTTCAGCGACTGGTGTACGAGAACACCCAGGTCTTGTTGCATATTCCCTCTCTGTTTATAGCCGTCCTGTTTTTGCTACCAAGTGGATAACCTCACATTTATGCACATGATACTACATCTGCCATGCATTTGCCCACTCACTCAACTTGTCCAAATCACCCTGAAGCCTCTCTGCATGGCAGAGAGCCTCCTCACAACTCACCCTCCCACCCAGTTTTGTGTCATCTGCAGATTTGGAGATATTACATTTAGTTCCCTCATCTAAATCGTTAATATATATTGTGAATAGCTGTGGTCCTAGCACCGATCCCTGCGGTACCCCACTAGTCACTGCTGCCATTTGGAAAAAGACCCATTTATCCCTACTCTTTGTTTCCTGTCTGCAACCAATTTTCTATTCATCGCAATACACTACCCCCAATCCCATGCGCTTTAATTTTACACGTTAATGTCTTGTGTGGGACTTTGTCGAAAGCCTTCTGAAAGTCCAAATAAACCATGTCCACTGGCTCCCCCTCATCAACTCTACTAGTTACATCCTCAAAGAATTCTAGTATGATTTCCCTTTCGTAAATCCACGCTGACTCTGTCCAATTCTACCACTGTTCTCCAAGTCCTCTTCCATAAAATCTTTGATAATGGACTCTAGAATTCTCCCCACTACTGATGTCAGGCTGACTGGTCTATAATTCCCTGCTTTCTCTCTACCTCCCTTTTTCAATAGTGGGTTACATTAGCTACCCTCCAATCTGTAGGAACTGTTCCGGAGTCTATAGAATCTTGGAAGATGACCACCAATGCATCCACTATTCCTAGGGCCGCTTCCTTAAGTACTCTGGGATGCAGACCATCAGGCCCTGGGGATTTATCAGCCTTCAATCCCATCAATTTCCCCAACACCATTTCTCTACTCATACGGATTTCCTTCAGTTCCTCTCTCACTAAACCCTGTGTTCCCCAACATTTCTAGTATGATATTTGTGTCTTCCTTTGTGAAGACAGAACCAAAGTATGCATTTAGTTGGTCAGCCATTTCTTTGTTCCCCATAATAAATTCCCCTGTTTCTGACTGTAAAGGACCTACATTTGTCTTCACCAATCTTTTTCTCTTCACATACCTATAGAAACTTTTACAGTCAGTTTTTATGTTTCCCCCACAAGCTTGCCCTCTTACTCTATTTTTCCTTTCTTAATCAATCCCTTGGTCCTCCCTATGCTGAATTCTAAACTGCTCCCAATCCACAGGTCTGTTGTTTTTTCTGGCAAATTTATATGCCTCTTCCTTGGATCTAATGCTATCTCTGATTTCCCTTGTAAGCCATGGTTTGGCTACCTTTCCCCTTTTACTTTTGTGCCAGACAGGAATAAACAATTGTTGCAGTTCATCCATGCGCTCTTTGAATGTTTGCCATTGCCTTTCCACCGTCATCCCTTCAAGTCACGTTTCCCAATCCATCATAGCCAACTCATGCCTCATACCTTGATAGTTTCCTTTACTAAGATTCAGGACCCTACTCTCAGAATCAACTATGGCACTCTCCATTTGATGAAGAATTCTATCATATTATGGTCGCTTATCCCCAAGGGGTCTCGCACAACTAGATTGTCAATTATTCCTCTTTCATTACACAATACCCAGTCTAGGATGGTCTGTTCTGTAGTTGGTTCCTCAACATATTGGTCCAGGAAACATTCCCGTATACACTCCAAGAATTCCTCCTCTATGGTATTGTGACTAATTTGATTTGCCCAATCTATAGATGCAATATAATGTGGAAAAATGGGAGGTTATTCACTTTGGTAGGAGGAATAGATGGGCAGAGTATTTCTTAAATGGTAAGAGATTAGAAAATGTAGATGTACAAAGGGCCCTGGTTGTCCTTGTCACTAAGTCACTGAAAGCTAACATGCAGGTGCAGCAAGCAATTAAGAAGGCTAACGGCATGTTAGCCTTTATTGCAAGAGGATGTGAGTACAGGAGTAGTGAAGTTTTGCTTCAACTGTATAGAACCTTGGTTAGACTGCATTTGGAGTATTGCGTGCAGTTTTAGTCCCCTTACCTTAGGAAGGGTATTACTGTCAAAGAGGGAGTACAACGAAGGTTCACCAGATTTGTTCCCGGGATGGCGGGACTGTCCTATGAAGAGAGATTGGAGACACTGTGCCTGTATTCTCCAGAGTTTTGAAGAATGAGGGGTGATCTCATTGAAACCTACAAAATACTTAAAAGGGATAGACAGGGTAGATGCAGGCAAGTTGATTCCCCTGGTTGGGGAGTCTAGAACCAGGGCACACAATTTCAAAATAAGGGGGAAGCCACTTAGGACATAGATGAGGAGAAATTTCTTTACACAGAGGGTTGTGAATCTTTGGAATTCTCTACTCCAGAGGGCTGTGGAAGCTCAGTCACTGAGTATGTTTAAAGCAGAGATTGACAGATTTCTAAATACAAATGACTTCAGGGGATATGAGGATAGTGTGGGGAAAAAGGCAGCAAAGTGGATGGTCAGCCATGATCATACTGAATGGCTGAGCAGGCTCGATGGGCTGAATGGCTTATTCCTGTCCCTATGTTCATGAGAAAAGAGGATGTTGCCAATGTCAATATAGGAGGAGATAGCAATATTGGATAAAAGAAATAAAGAATGGTACTTGTAAGGTTGGCAGTCCTTAAAGTAGAAAAATCACTTGGTCCAGGTGGGACGCATTCTTGGAAGTAAGGGTGGAAATTGCAGAAGTCCTGGCCATAATTTTCCACTCCTCGTGAGGGTGGGCAGGAGTGATGCCAGAGAACTGAAGGATTGCAAATATCACATCCCTGTTTAAAAAGGGGGCGGGGTGGAGAGAGAGATAAACCGGCAACTACAAGCAAGTTAGTCTATAAATCATATTTGACTAACTTCAAGCTCTTTGATGAGGTAACAGAGGGGTTAATGAGGGTGGTGCAATTGATGTTGTGCATATGCCTTTCAAAAGGTCTCTAACAAAGTACCGCATCACAGCAAAATTAAACCCATGGGATTAAAGGGGCAGTACTAATACAAAATTGGCTAAGGGGCAGAAAGACAGTAGCGGTGAATAGTTTTTCAGACCCTTATACCTCAGGGAGGTGAAAGCACTGTTCCCCAGGGTTGCCTGTATTAGGTCTGCTGCTTCTTTGATATATATTAATAACATGGACTTGGGCACACAAGATATAATTTCAAGGTTTGCAGATGATACAAAACTTTGAAATGCAGTAAACAATGATAGTAACGGATATCAGGATGCAGGGCGCCTGGTGAAATTTAATGCAGTGAAATGCGAAGCAATACATTTTGGTAGAAGAATGAGGAGTGGCAATATGAACCAAATGATAAAATTTTAAAGGGGGTGCAGATACAGAGAGATAGGGGTGTATGTCTTTAAAGATGGCAGGACAAGTTGAGAAGATTGTTAAAAGCGCATTGGGATCCTTGGCTTTACAAAGAGAAGAATAAAGTACAAAAGCAAGGAAGTTATGCTAAACCGTTATAAAACACTGGTTCGGCCTCAGCTTAAGTACGGTTTGCAAGTCTGGGCATCAGAGTTTAGGAAGGACATCAAGGCCTTCAAGACAGTGCCGAAGAGATTTAGTAGAATAGTACAAGGGATAAGGGATTTCAATTATATAGAGAGAACAAAGAAGTTGGAGTTGTTCTCCTTATAGCAGAGAACATTAAGTGGAGAGTTGATAGAGGTGTTCAAAATAATGAATGGTTTGATACAGCAAGTAAAGGAGAAACGGTTTATAATAGCAGACAGGTGGCAATCAAAAGACACAGATTTAAGCTGATTACCAAAAGAACCAGGGATGGCATGAGGAAACTTTTTTTTTAAAAAAAGCACAGCACGTTGTAATCTGGAATGCACTTTCCAAAAAGTTGGTGAAAGCAGAATCAGTAGCAACATTCAAAATAGAATTGGATAAATACTTGAAGGAAAAACATTCACAGGGCTATGGGAAAAGATGAGAGTGGAATTAATTGACTAGCTCTGCCAAAGAGCCGGCACATGCGCAATGGACCGAATGGCTGCCTTCTCTGTTGTATCATCTGATGATTTTAAGTCAAAAGCAGTTCATTTCACTCAGTAGGTAACAAAAGAAAACAAAGGAACAAGCAACCAACACAATCACAAACTAACATTCCAGGAAACTGGACAGTTAAATAACTCAGAATGTTTTTCTTTCAGCCATTATCTTGACTTTTCAGCTAGCTGAGAAGCATACTTGCAACCTTTTTGTCTAATTTCTCCCTCAGCCTAGATACCCCTTCATTCTGTGCGTACAGACAACACACTCCAAGCCCTTCCAGTTCCAGGTTCCATTTCTTCTTCCCAGCCTCAGGCCAAACCATTTCCCACTTTCTTTCACTGGTGTTGCAAACAGCCTCTCCTCACTTGTTTCTTATGCTCACCTTCAACTCAGTGCATGTTGATAGTCATAAGGTTAGAGGGGAAAAATGGCAATGTACTGTCAGAGATGAAATTGAAATCCTCAGTACACCAATTTAAGTCGTAACCAGAGTGGAAGAGTAACAGAAATGCACAGAGAATGCAGAAGCTGGTAGAAAGCAGGAAAGAACCAGACAGATGCAACGAGACAAAAAAAAATGCCCAAGGGTTATAGAAGATCAGTTTACATAAATCAGATTTACTAGGCAAAAATATTCTTTATATACTATATAAATATCTACAGAAGATCTGATACAATCAAACCTTAGGTGGTAATTTTATTGTGTGGTGTGTGCATGCGCGTGTGTTCACAACAAATGCTGCACTTAATGATCCTGTGGGATTTTGTGACTGCATGTAAAGCTAGGACAGTATGTTGAATTCAAAGCCACTGAGCCCATTGTAAGGTTGCAAAATACACAAGCTGCGGAAGCTCTTGTAAGTCACACTATTAAGTGCCCATCCATCCATCCAAGTGCCCATCCAATTTCCTTTCGAAATCATTGTCTCTGCTTCCACCACCCTTGTGGGCAGTGTGTTCCAGATCATTACCACCCGCTGCGTAAAAAAGTTCTTCCTCACATCCTCCCCCACATCTCTTGCCCAAACCCTTTAACCTTTGTCCACTAGTCCTTGTACCGTCAGTTCATGGGAGCAGTTTTTCCTTGTCTAACTTATCTAAGCCTGTCATAATCTTGTACACCTCTATCAAATTTCCCCTCAAATTCCTTCACTCTGGGGAGAAGACGACCAGCTTTTCTAACCTAACCATGAAATGAAAATCCCCCATCCCTGAAACCATTCTGGTAAATCTCCTCTGCACCCTCTCAAGGACCCTCACACCCTTCTTAATATTAATTACTTTTAATTTGTAAAAAAAAACACATCCCACCCCATGACTGTCGAGCTGGAAATAGTGTGGAGAAAGTGGCTTGGTTAAAAGACATTTGTTTGGCATGGCAACAATTGAGTTAAAACAAGATTAATCTGAACCACTCATCAGTTCACTTGGGACCATCATTAGTTTCAACAGGAGGAAACAGGACACCTCTAGGGTATATTCTCCAGCATTTTGAATGTAATTAGCCAAGCCCAGCTGTTACCAGTCTTGAAACAATGAGCAGTAATTTGAATTGTTTAACTGTACTTAACTGCTTAGTATTTACATGACTTCAAGTCCATTTTTCCTGCGGTTTTCATATTACATTTAAACAACCTGCTCAAGCAGCAGCAATTTTTAGGCTGTGAAGTATGTCCTTTTCATAATGCAAAGCAGGTTGCAGAGTAGAACAAGAAACGAGTATGCAAAGCTTGCACAGAGTTTTATAGGTTATGCTTCCCCAAATGGCTGGAGATGCTGTGGACTGGGGGGGGGGGGGGGGGGGGGGGGGGGGGCGGGAAAAGAGGAGAAATTAAATAGATTTCCTCACTTACAATGCGTCCAGTTCACCAATAGAACCCTATTAGAACAGCCCTCTTCTCACCCATTTTAAAATTCAACTACTTGCATTTATATAGCACCTTTGACTTTGCAGAATGCCTGAAGGCACTTCACAGGAGCATTAAAAATCTGACACCATGGCATACAAGGACAGGTTACTAAAATCTTGATTGAGGGGACACAGAGGTTTCAATAACAACTTGTATTTATATAATAAAACCAAAATGTGCTGGAAATACTCAGCAGGTCTGGCAGCATATATGGAGAGAGAAGCAAAGTTAATGTTTCAGGTCAGTGACCTTTCATCAGAACTGGCAACCGTTACAAATGTAATAGGTTTTAAGCAAATAAAGTGGGGGTGGGGCAAAAGAGAACAAATGGGCAGGTGTTGATAGGATAGAGAGTCACAGAGAAGAACTGACAAGAGGTCATGGGGGAAAAGACTTAAAGTGTGTTAATGGCGTGGTGAAATACAAAGTGTTCATGCAGAGTGGGTGTTAAATGACAGAATAATGAAAGCCCCA